>NC_091951.1:268240826-268540826 GCF_031021105.1 Erythrolamprus reginae | reverse complement strand
CTTCAGTGTAGGTTTCATGAAATCCTTTCCTTTTTGACGGAGTGTTACATGAATAAAGTATGAAGTTATATTTTATTCTTGAACGACCTATGCAGATGTTTGCAACAATCTACCTGAAAAAGAATGCTAGAGACATGAGATCTAAATCTTTTGCTTTTTTCCTTTGCTAGAGATGATACCAAAGAACATTCAAAAGGTATGAGGGAAAATAGTTTGTAGCAATATGATTCGTGTTTCACCCAGATGTCCCAACATGGCTCTATTAATAAAATGGAACTTTGAGGAATACTTTGCGTTGGACTCTGATTTAATTTTGGATTCTATTTGGAACCCTGACAGATTACTTACTCCAAGGGGTTTTAATTTTGCAGAGACAATCTAGTCCAATTCATCTCAATCCAATTTCCATCAGATACAATGGAATTCCCATTAAACACAATGGCCACGAGTCTTGGGAATTCTTGTAAGTATAAACCAGCACATGTGAAGATGGGGGGGAGGCTGTGCTAATCCTTCAGGTTCTTTCTCTTTTCCAACAGCCAATCAAATGTAGCTGCAAACTGCTGACCTAAGATAGGCCAGAAATTCGTAATAAGCTGTGCTAAAGAAATGTGAGTTCATTCTGATTCAGCTAGCTAACCCTTTATTCTCTACGTAAATCAAATGCATCAGAGGGGTCTGGAAAATAAAGAGATTATTCAGTCCTTTTATAATCTTCATTTGTAACAAAGGCAAGATAAATAGCAGAAAGAAGATTGGCTGCTCTCTATTAGTCCAACATGTATATGGGAATGCAAATGCCCCAATCCCAGGATACAGAGACTTGAGAAGCTATTTTATCAGAAGTGAAGTCATTTATCAACTTAGCATTATTTTGCATAGCCTGTTTTTTTTTAAACCACTTCTTCTGGTTTTCAAATGGTTTTACTATAGATGGAAATGCCAGCGTGCAGTCATGGTTCCTAAGGGTATGGTCAGGTATGCAGAACCAGTAGAAAAATTTTGAATTTTTTTTCTTTTTTTCCCCTTCTGGGCTCTGGGTATGTTTTTCCTATCACAGTAAATGAAGTTGAATGTGTATAATTTTAGAAGACTGTGTGTGTGTGTGCGTGCGTGTACATATACAAACAGTTTATATAGCAGATAATGTATATTTGTGTGTGCTTGTATGTAATATGTATGTACACATATGGCATATATACATAGAATTAAAGAGTATATTTTGGATGTTCAGCAATAATAAATAGATAGGGAAATTGCATTTCTTTGAGGTGAGGAGAGGCTAGGCGCCCTAACCCTAACCCTTATGATATATACATCTTGCAAAAATAATACCACCTTTACTTTATTCAGAAATCAGCCAACATTTATAGTTTAATAAGAAAATAATAAGAAAATTCTGCAAGTGTTGTTTAGATCTCCCCCACCTGCTTGTCTCTCTTATACAGTTCTACAAAGGAATTATTGAATCTGTCATCTGCACCTCTATAACTGTCTGGTTTGTTTATGCAACCCAACAAGACAAACACAGACTTCAGAGGATAATGAGAATGGCAGAAAAAACAACCTGCCTTCCATTGATAACCTGTATACTGCCCGAGTCAAAAAGAGGGCTGTGAAAATATTTTCAGACTCCTTGCATCCTGGACATAAATGGTTTCAACTCCTACCCGTAAAATGATGCTATAGAGCACTGCACATCAGAACAATTAGACACACAAGAACAGTTTTTCCCAGAATGCCATCTCTCTGCTAAACAAATAATTCCCTCAATACTATCAAATTATTCACTAAGTCTGCATTACTATTACTTTTAATATTCACATCATTCCTATCACCCATCTCCTCCCACTTATGACTGCATGACTGTAATTTTGTTGTTTGTAATCTTATGATTTATATTGATTGTTTCCCAGTATGATTTGATTGCTTATTTGTACCCTATGATTATTGTTGTACCTTATGAGTGTTGTATCTTATGATTCTTGATGAATGTATCTTACCTTTTTATGTACACTGAAAGCATATGCCCCAAACACAAATTACTTATGTGTCTAATCATACTTGGCCAATAAATTATTCTATTCTATTCTATTCTATTCTGTTCTGTTCTGTTCTGTTCTGTTCTGTTCTATTCTATTCTAAAATAAGGCTGATAATTCCTTTAGTCTCAATTTCTCAATGAGAAATCGGTATATTACTGTTACAAACTTACCAATGAAAAACCTTTGAAAATTCACCTACCTAGCATTTTAGATATCCCACTAACAGTTTATATATTAAGTATTGTTTATGGTTTTGTTTTCCCTTTACCTTCTTGCCTTTTATTGTGTATAATGTGCAATACATCCTTCTAATACCAATCACTTTGATACGTCTAATGGAAAGTAGTAGATGACCAGAGAAATAAATAACGTCTTCAAATAATAATGTAAGAAATACCCTGAAGGTTATAATAGTCTTCCCCAAGGCAGTTTTTAGTTCTGCCAAGAAGTGTTTTGTAATAATAAGAGAAAAACTGTATCCTTCTCATAGCTATCTTTCTTTCATTATACTTTTTATAGCATGAGTTTAGAACAAGATAAACTCCTCCTCTGATATTAAAGAAACATTTGTCAGAATAAAATGGAAAATCATTTCATTCTTCAGTTATCATAGAGATATAAATTCCCAATAAAATTTTTAAAAGCATCAATAGACCCCAGTCTGGCACCCATATTGGCATTTTTCAGGATTTCTCTTTGTCTTTCGCATTTGGAGTTGACAGGGAGCCTTTAAGAATAAACAATTGGAAAAGACATTCCCTAAAGGTAGCTATCAAGTGCAATAAGGCTCAAGTGATAGGGCCTAGCTGTCACAGTAAAATACAGCAAATCTACTTTGTTCTTGTGGGAGATAAAAAGTAATGCTAACCAGTTTCTGGAAGCAGTTTTTTTCTAAATAGTATCAGCATTAAAACCAAATTAACAAAGAAAATGAGTTTACTACCATGGTTGGCATTCTTGATTTGGTTTTCATACTTGGATGTTCTCCCTGCATTCAAATGCTGAAAAGCAGTGAAATTTCACAGTAGGAAACTGTACATATGTAAACTAGGTCCCTAGGTTGTGGCAAATCTGACCTTCTGAGCTGCGAATTTAAATGTGTTCATCTCAGAGCTCATATTGGGATCTGCTTTCATTCATATACTGGGAAGCTTACATTGAATATACAGTATAAAGCTTAATATTAAAATTGCAGCTAGGATGACAACTAAATAAGATTTTTTTGAAAAAGCCCCAGAAATGTTTAAGGGACCTGCAAAAAATGTGGAAAAATAATCTCAAAGGACTTAGAATGCCAATCAATCAATATCAACTTTATTTGATTAGTCAATCGACCATATCAAAGCGAGAAAAAGGACCACATCGGTCGTCATAAAACTGTGACTGGTTAAAATACAATAAAATTGGCTAAAATAGAGGGGATTTGAATAAATAATAAGTTAAAATGCAGTATAATATGCTAGAATTGAGTAGTAAAACATGAGAATATAACTCGTGCAAAGGATTATATTAAACAAATCTAAGATACTGATGTAAAATATTCTTAAGTGAGTTCATCTCCTTTGCATGCCACCCCAATATGTTCTATAAAACATTCAGGGATATTCCCCAGCCTTGTCACCTACATTGGACTTGATACATATATGCATATTCAGGTATGTATACAGAAAGTCTATGTGTGTGTATAACCATAATTCAGGAAAGCACAGCTATATAAATTGAGTAATTGTGCACTGTAATGCATAAATAACACTAGGCTCACATATGGCTTCCAAAGGCTTTCTTCCAAAATTTAATTACATTCAAATATAAATTTAAGTACATTTGTGATTTGCCTTTGCCTGCCCAGTTACTTACTAGAATTCATTACAAAAAAAAAACCCTGTTCAAAAATCCTATGCAACCTACAACACACTCCTGTCATTAACTTTCTTTCCTAGCTCCAAGAAAAATAAATGGATTCCTAGAATCATAAGAATGGAAAAAACCATGGAAGCATTCTAGTCCAACCCCCCCTGCCCAGGACAGGAGTTCTTATTCCATCCTGATGAATGGTTGTCCAATCTCTTTTTTAAAACCTTCAGTGTTGGAGGCACCCACAATTTTTAGAGGCAAGGGGTTCCACTGATTAATCATTTGCACTGTCAGGAAATGCTTCCTTATCTCCAGGTTGGATCTCCCTCTGATGACCTTCCAACTATTGCTTCTTGTCCTATCCTCAGAAGATTTGGAGAATAAATTGATGTTCTCTGCCTGTGCTAGCCCTTCAAGTATTGGAAGTCTGCAATCATATCTTCTCTAAGCCTTCTCTTCATTAGGCAAACATACCTAGTTCCCTTAACCCTTCACCATACAATTTAGCCACCAGACCCCTTATTATCTTTGTTGCTCTTCTATGCATGCTTTTTAGGAATTCCATTTTGGATTTTTTGGGGGGGAGGTTGGTATCATGGTGGCCAGAACTAGGAGCATTATTTACAAATTTGGATTCAATGGTGCAGTACAGAATGATGCTATCATTTCCAATGGTCTTGATGCTATCCATCTGTTGATGGAATCTAGAAATGCATTGGCTTTTTCAGCAGCTGCAGCACACTACTGACTCATGCTTCAGTGGTGATCCCCCAGGACACTTAATCCCTTGCATAGGCATTACTGTTATATACTGGGCATTTGATTTTTCCTACCTAAGTACAGGGTCTTATTTTCCTCACTGCATCTTGTTAGATAGGGTCCAATATTACGTCTTTCAAGTTCCTTCTGGATCTTGATTCTATCTTCCAATAATTGCTTTCATATACAGTATACAAACATATTACATTTAGATATAGACTGGCCCTTCATACTGGCCCTTAAAAATTTGAGGACCAGGGTGGAATAGGCTAAGCAAATATTCTCAATCCTCCTGTATTTTAAATATCTAAAAGGATTACAGAAAAAGATGTAGATGATTCTGTCCAAAACTAAATTACCCCCCCCCTCCAAATAACACCAAATAGTATTAATTGGAGACATTTCATTTATCTAAACTTTGTTGTAGAAAAATAACTTTTAAATTTTTTTTATCTCTCTTTGCTCTTCTAGAAAGTACAGAATTGCACAAAGAGATAGCTATCATTGATTTGATTATAATAAGTTCAGAAGACTTAATAATATGAAGGGAAGCTTGAGGGAATATAGATGTGTGATATACAGTATGATTCTGAAATTTCTGATATTGGGAATATCAAAGCCAAATAGGGCACCAGAGGACCAAATGAGGGCACCAGAGGGCCAGACAAGGAGCAGCGGTTAGAAGCTGACCAAGGAGAGATTCAAGCTTGAAATAAGGAAGAACTTCCTGACGGTCAGAGCGATCAACCAGTGGAATGGCCTGCCAGCGGAGGTTGTGAACTCCCCAACTTTGGACATTTTCAAGAGGAGTTTGGACTGTCATTTGGCTGGGGTGCTGTAGGATTTCCTGCTTAAGCAGGGGGTTGGACTTGATAACCTGCAAGGTCCCTTTCAATTCAAATAAATGAATGAATGAATGAATGAATGAATGAATAAATGAATAAAGTCAAATGCATGCTTTCTTGGTTTTCAGGAAAGTATATTTGAATAAATTCAGAATAAAGAATAGAATTCCAAGGCAGAAAAAAATATTGGGAAAGAAAACTATGAGGATGGAAGTTTCTCCAAAAGGAGATACATAAAACATAGTGGTAAATAATCCCAATGGGAAAAAAGTACACCATAAAAAAGCCAAATGTACTGTATCTGCACGAAAAGCTTAGCAAAAATACCCCCAGAAAATAAAGGATAGAAGAGGAAGTGCAAAGAGGAACAAGCCATCAAAGAAGGGTACATTAAGGAACACAGAATTGTGGATGATGACAGAATGGCAAAAGATCAGACTGAGATGAAGGATGTATAGACAGTAAATGAGCCTCTTCAAAATAAAATCAAAAGGAAGGAAAGATGTTATCAGCTGATCCACGAAGAATGCTAAAGGGTAACAATAACAAAGCAAGAACTTTTCAGCTCCAATTTTGGCTCAATCTTCTCTGAGAAGACAGTGTATGTCTCTCTGTACAATTGTGAAAAGCTAACCGAAAGAGCCAAATTCCAATTCAAGATTGTAAGAAATATTATCCTGAATATATTCATATTTTGATTGCATCTAAATACTGAGAGAAGGGAGCAATCCATTATCTTATAAGATGACAAGTATGAGTAGTCCCTAGCTTCAAGGAAAGGGGAAAAGGAGGACCCATTGAACAATAGTCTATCTGACATCAATACTTGCAAAGGTTCTAGGGAAAATTGTCCAGCAACTGATATGGAAATTGTTAAATATAATTAATTAATTGATTACTATTATAATTTAAAATTTATTTGTCAAGAACAAGTCTTGCTAGCTGAACCTTATTGATCTTTTGTGTTAAAAACAAGTTTTGCTTGCTTTTTAAAATTATGTATCTTCTAAAAATTGTGGAAATGCCGTGAGAATAATGTATTTTAACTTCATCAAGGCATTTAACAAAAAGTCCCTTGATTAACAAATAGTATGGGCTGGATGCCAATATATTAGTTTGGCCCACAACTGGGTTTTTAAAAGTATACAGAGAGATATGAGGCTTCATTCTAGTACCCTGGAGGATTTTAGTAAATGATTGAGGAGATGCTATATTGATTTTCATCTGAACCATCAAAATTCCTTGGGATTGGATTAGTTTTAGTGAAGACCTGTTCCCACTAATTCTTTGAGCTATATAATTTCTCTAGGTATTCAAAGCAAAAGAGTTTATAGAAAGGAGTACTACTACTACTACTACTACTACTACTACTACTACTACTACTACAACAGAGTTGGAAAGGTCCTTAGTTGTTCTAGTCCAACCCCTTTCTCAGGCAGGAAACACTACAATAGTTTAGACAAATGGTTATCCAACCTCTTAAAAACTTCCAATATTGGAGCATTCACAACTTCTGGAGGCAAACTGTTCCACTGATTAATTGTTCTGTCAGGAAATTTCTCCTTAGTTCTAAGTTACTTAAATTTTTCTTTAGTTTTCACCCCTTGCTTCTTGTTCTCCCCTCAGGTGCTTTGGAGAATAGTTTTACTCCCTCTTATTTGTGGCAACCCCTGAGATATTGGAACACTGCTATCATGTCTCTCTTCATCCTTCTTTTCATTAAACTAGAGATACCCAGTTCCTGCAACCGTTCTTCATATGTTTTAGTCTCCAGTTTCCTAATCCTTTCTGTTGCTCTTCTCTGCACTTTTTCTAGAGTCTCAACATCCTTTTTTACATTGTGGTGACCAAAATTGAATGCAATATTCCAAATGTGGCCTTACCAAGGCATTATAAAGTGGCATTAACACTTTCCGTGATCTTTATTCTATCTCTCTGTTAATGCAGCCTAGAACTGTGTTGGCTTTTTTGGCAGCAGCTGCACACTGCTGGCTCATATTTAAATGGCTGTACACTAGGAGTTGGCATCTATATCAGCAATTCTTCAGACTAATTGAGAAATATATTTAACAAAATGGATTTGTATAGGGGGAAAACATCTGATCTCCTTCCTATGATACCCAGCATTTAATTGAAAATTTGAATTTTTCACTTAAAAAAGCAAGTTATTTTATTGAAAGAGCCTTCTTACAATTTACTAATTCAACTGCCATTTATGGTTTGCAGAAAGGATTCATATTTATATGAAAAGAAGTTCCAAGTTTCTTTATTATGCTGTATATATTGTACAAAGTTATCAGATATTGTACAATCAACAGATCCTGTAATTAACACACTTAGTAGCATTTAAAGAAAAAGAAAAAGAATTACCTGACTGAGAGGGAGATTGAACATACTGTAACCTGTGAGATTTGTTAATTGGACCCAAATTTAAAGCCAAGATATCACTTCCCCAGAAGTTGTCATTAAGAATGTCTTCCAGCCATTGTAAGGAGAATCAGAAAAAGAGCTGTCACTGGCAAACATACCTGACTGTATATTCAAACCAAAGGCAAAACTTTACCTGTCAGGTATCATCCCATTAGCCTTCTCAGTATGGTGAGTAAATTATATGATAGTTATTTGTATCAGAAGCTTCTAAATTGTGTTGTAACTGAGATCTTAGCTGATGAAAGAGCAGGCTTCAGAGAAGACTAATTATTGGCCACATTTTAACTCTTCAACATCTACTCAAGAAATATTCCTCCAGAATGTGTACATTACTTTACATAGTATTTATCAATCTTATATGTGCTTTTGATCTCATCTCTAGATCCAAGCTAGGGAGAAACTGAACTCTTCCTCAATTGATAAAAGATTGCTTGGTCTTATACACAAATTATATGAACATTTCCAGAAGAAGGTGTGATGTAATGTGCAAGGATTTTTTTGTCAAGAATTGATTAACACAAGAGTATATTTAGCTCCCTTTCTTTTTAATCTATACATTAACTCTCATGTTGTCAAATCAAACAGGCCATCTCTTCATCTGCCAAAATTGGGAAATAGCCATATTTTGGCTCTTTTGTTTGCAGATGATGTTGTATTATTTTTTAGAGACAGATCCAATTGAAACAGGTCCTTTATATATTTGCACTTCATGTATAGCACTGTTAAGAAGAATAACTGGAAATTAATTACTCTTAAGCCAAGATCATGGCTTTTGATCAGCGCCCTAAGGCACATATCTGGAGGCTAAATAATCATTCAGTACAGCAAGTCAAGACCTTTAAATATCTAGGGGTTGTTCTCTATGCTACAGGCAATGGTAAATTTAATGCTGATTATGTTACTTTAAATGTACAGAATCCAGTATCAGAATCCAGTTTCAACTGCTCCAAAGGAGCCCAGTATATACTTACAACATTTGAAGTCTTCTTGGGTAAAATTTGAGCCTAGCTCCTTTTTTTTTTTTTTTAGTTTAGTTGGGCCCCTACAGTTCATTCCTTTCTCTTCAAAAATTTAATCCAAGTTTTGAGATCAATTTTTCAAGTACTTTGCTGCATTCCAAATGTGGTACTTCACTTTGAAGCTGGCTATTTAAATGTCTGCCTGGATTTCATTTTTTT
Organism: Erythrolamprus reginae; assembly: GCF_031021105.1. Lineage (NCBI taxonomy): Eukaryota > Metazoa > Chordata > Lepidosauria > Squamata > Dipsadidae > Erythrolamprus > Erythrolamprus reginae. The sequence continues at coordinate 268,531,715 of NC_091951.1, read as the reverse complement.
AGCTTTCCCTTTTTTTAGGTGGGTTGGTCTCTTTAATTATGACCAATAACTTCCAGTATTCCTGGTGCCAGGCAATACATGCAAAACTTGATAGCTTTTAATGGACAGCCATCACCTTGATGAGCTAGGAACATGCACTAATTGATCCCAAGCAGCAGGCCATTGTTTTAGAGTTGCAAGCGTATCTACCAATTCTACCTAGAACATATTTTTAGCCACTCTGCACATCTTCTCCAACCATCACATACCTTAGTCGTATAACAATTCCAAAATTTGAGGCAGATTCATTGCCTTCCCAACAACCTATATTGCTCCTATGTGAAGAGAAATTGCATTCGTGCAAAGGAATAATAGTTGAAATGATGGAATACGCTATTTTGTGTTGTTCCCTCTATGCTGATGCTCACCAGGAATTATTATCTCTATTCTTTACTAAACATTCTGGTCATCCTGATTGTTTTATTTGAAGTTATTATCAGATCAATTTTACTTTACATCTTTTATTACAGCTTAAGTGCTGTTTCACAATTTGTATAATTTGTTATAGATTCTTTTCAAATCTTTCTTAGATATTTTAGAACCTTTTATTCTTTTTGCATATATTAATTGAATTTTTCATGTTTCATTTGCTAGTCTATGAACAAATAAAAATAGATGGGAATGATGCAAGTACAAATGATGAAGAAAAAGCACTAGAAAATATATAAAGGACAGAAAAGAAAACACACTTAAGTTAATACACCATACTGTACTGAATTCAGCATACTAAATACCAAAGAGACCAGGCTGTAAGACAGACTAAATGAAGAATAAAAGAAGACACAGCAAGTCAAAGTATTACATGGTCAGTACATAAAAGTAACTAGCAGGCAAAGTAGATAACAAAAGGATGTAGCAATGGTTAAGAGCAGAAAAGTGAATGAAAGAGACCCAGGGTTTAATTCTGACTGCATAAAACCAAGCCTTTACAAATCCAGAATTGAGAAAACAGCGACAAACAGCATGTGCTACCTGGGCAAAGAAACTGAACAGTGGACTATCTAGTTATAACTCTAGTATTATCGCCGGCTCGACTTACCGGCCCACGGCGCTTTTGTGGAAGGGCCGGGCAGACTCGGACCCTTCGATGGCGGCCGCCATCTTGTTTTTGGCCGAAATCTCGCGAGACGAGATTTCGGCTGGGAAGGCCTGGCCCACGTGGCCGGGCATGACGTGGGGACCGGGTGGGGCTTGCTGGCCCTATTTAAGGGCGGCAGGCCTCGGGCCAAGCCTTTTCGCCCGGACCCAGCACAGGAGCAGACACCCACCCGCCCTTCCCTATTTTGCAGTGTGCCTGGTGGGTCGCCCTCGGGGGCCGAATGGGAATTTTTTGCAGCCTCGCCCATTAGGCTCGGCTGTTTTTTCGCCCATTCCACACTGGGGAGATGGACGTGCGGTTAGGGGGTGCTTGCATTTAATAGGTTAATTGGCTTACCTTTGGTCATTTGGGTAGGCAGGTTAGGGGCGGAAATCTGGGTGGTGGTTCAGCAACTGCGCGTTCTCCCTTGGGCATCTTTGGGGATGATTGACAGGTTCTCTCCAAGCTCATGGTGGGTGCTACCTGCGCACTTGGGGGGAACCTGTCTTTGGGTCCCGCTATTGAAGTCCCAGGGTAGGGGTGAGCCGGCGGGACCCCCCTCATGCGAGTGCATGGCAGGGTCTCAGGTGAGGGAGAGGTCCCTCACCTGGACCAGCATCGACTACGCCCTTAGTTGCCCAGGAATGTTGACCTTTTACGTCATTTCCGCCCCGGAAGTGTTTGTTTGACCCTGCAGGTCCACTGTTTCCGGGTCATAGTTGAATATGTTGATTTATGCAAATTTATGCTAATTCATGCTAATTTAATTAATAAATTATGCAAATTTATTTTAATAAAAATGACCCAAGTTTAAATCCAGCTCTGGTGTCCGTGTCGTTACTCCGTCTCTTCTGCAAAAGCATATTGCACAGACTGGCCAGAAATGACATAGCAAAGTAGCAACAATGGAAGATCTGCAAGAAATATCAGTTGCCTGAAGGCAAGAATTGGTAGGACCACAAAATAGACAAAATATTAGAAGAAGCTTTGGGACTTTAGAATTCAAACAGACAAGCTTCTGCCATGTAATACTACATGTTTAATAATATTTATAAGAAACACAAAAAAGCCTGATAGTGTACATTGCAAAATAGAAGAAATAGAAATGGAGAAAATCACAAAATATAAAGATGTACAAATAGAAATAGAATGAGTTTGCAAATGCAAAGATATTACCAATAATAATAGGTGCCTTGAGTGCAATACCAAAACATCTGGACCACCACTGGACCACCAAATGGAATTGATTAATTCTTCTTTCAATCAATCACAAAAGGGAGATTTACTAGCAACAGCTTTCATCCTATGCCCAATACCTTTAATATTATTAAACAAAATTTTCTTACAATTTAGGGAAGAACTCATGGATGGATAAAAAGATCTGATCTAGCTTAAACATCTGGTGACTGTATGATCAACCATATTAATAATAAGACTATGCTGTGTTTGAATCCCCGTGTATACTATACCAATACACCACATCCTAGGTTTATGGGAAGAACTGGATATGTATGATGGTCCACCACCACACCAGCCAAAGAATTGGCAACTATGACTTAAAAATTGTTGTGAACTGATTATAATAACCCACAAAAGGCCTGCTGGCTTTCCCTCACAACTAAAACTGATTCCCTCACAACTAAAACTGATATTTTAAGATATTTTATGGCATACATTTTAATATAAGCTATTAATCCATCACCGAGCTCTGCAAAACAGATGGAGTGAACAGCGGAGGCTAAAATCAGAATATATGTTCAGTGTCAAGTTAGCCCTAAATTCTCTACACTTAATAAGGAAACTGCTGAAGTTTAACTTTTTTTTGGCGTGAGCAGTAAGGGACTTACACTTCATCCAAACCTAGGCAAATAAAGTATACGATTGTTTGAGAAAAAATAAACGGATTAGAGCTTGGCAAGTTATTTTTTCCCCCTTATTGTTGATTTTTTGTTTTAGCTTGTGCAGTCGTGATGCACAATGCGAGAACAAAGATCACAGAAGCAAAATCATTATAAAATAACCCTGTTGTCACCGAGTCCTGTTTGATCCTACATCCAAAGTAGATCTGAGGTTGGCTCCAATCAATTGTAGTATATTTCAATAGAAGAGATCAATTGTACTACATTTTTTCTTCCTGAACCTCCTCATATGTTATTTCCAAGCTGTGCTTTTAAATCAGCAGTACATGAAACAGCCAAATTCACCAGAATAGATTTATAACACTTGTTATTTTTAACATTCCTTTGTTGCTAATTTTTACTATTGGAGACTATTGTTTGACATTCTAGATTGCTATTCAATTTATTGTTTTTTTGTAGGAAATCTAGTACCTGAAAACATGTTGGGATTTTATCTGATCAATCTGTCTGATTGCATTTGGTATTAAAAACTACATCCCTCTCAGTTTTTTTGCATAATCTCAGTTTGATAATCCAGTCCAAATGTATGAAGAAGACTAAATATGTTCTGTGGGATATTTCCAAAATCTGTATTGGAACAATGATTTTATTCTTCCACTTTCTTTCCTTATTTTAGTTCCCAATTTGAAACACATGTTTAAGTGGCATATTGTTCGTATAGTTGTTTCATAAACTGACAGCTTTAGACAAGCAAGGCACTTTACTGTGTCCTTTTTAAACAATTATTGTTGGTTTTGCATGACCTTATCAATATTTGAGTGAATAATTCCATGTATCACATATTTCCTACACATCAACAGACAAATATTATATTTTCCACCTTCCAAATACAGTTTCTTGAGCCACCATTTTCCCCTATGGACGTATTTCCCTGTTATAAATTCTGACCTCCCCCCACCCCAAATCTTTCTTAATATCTATATTTTCTTTTCTGTACTGGATCTCATTGTTCCTACTAAAATTTTAAATAATCAGTCTTAGAACAGTCTTAGTCTGTTCTAATGACACACTTCAAGCACACTGATTACTGAATAGAATGACCTTGTGCTGAACCTGAAAATTTAGAAAGAAATTCAGTTATTCTCCCTGGCTAGAAAAAGGTGAATCTTCTAAGAAGGAAGGCAGGGCATAGCCTGAATGTGAAAGTTCCTCAGCCATAAAAGATAGAACATAGGATTGTGAGTTAGTTGAACTAGCTAAGAGACTAGTGTGTTCTTTCTCCCCACTAATATTATTTGGAATCGTTACATTGCATAGTTGCAAAGCTTTGTGGTGTCTTTATATGTCATCCATCTGCAGTAATTAGTTTGTTTATTTTTGACAGGGTTAACCATTTAACTTAAATTACCCAGTTAATGTCCTGGAAAAACTAAAATGTTTTGGCCTGGATGCAAAAAGGCCTACTCATGCTTGTTTTATCAATACCTTATTTCTGCCATAAACATCAGTTCTGAAATGATAATGATATATAAAGGCACAATGGGCAATGGCATATTCTGCAGATGGCTGACTATCGGAATTAGGAAGAGAACTTTGCCACATCTCAAAATGACAGCCTGACTGAAAATGACATATGACCTATGAACCAGAAACAAGAAATGAAATTGTGTTTGTCTGAAATGAATTTTATATTTATGTGTAGGACGGAGCATTTGTTGGTAGAGATTTGAAGTTGCCAGTTGGTAGACCATTCAGCTACATGGTTAAGGTCCTTTTGAAGGGTAGAAGTATTGTCAGTAGTATTAAATAGTTTAACATCATCAGCAAAGAGAACACAATTGCTTGTCATGTTGTCACAGAGATCATTTATGTAGAGTATAAAGAGAGTAGGTCCTAAAACACTGCCTTGTGGGACACCACTGTTAGCTGGAGCAGGATTAGATATAGCATTACCTATTTTGACCACTTGTCTGTTGGACAGGGATGCTGAAATCCAATCATGCAGAGATCCAGAGATGCCATAGGCTTTTAGTTTCAGAAGAAGTTTGTCATGAACTAATGAGTCAAAGGCTTTGCAAAAGTCTATATAGATTGCATCTATTGATCTACCCTGATCAAGTTGGGTAGTCCATATATTTGTACAGTGTAAGGGTTGTAGGTTGCAGGATAATTTTTTCCTGAAACCGAATTGTTTGTTGGAAAGTAGGTTATTAGTTTCAAGATGAAGTGTAATGGATTGGTTTATGATGGATTCCATGACTTTGCAAGTGACACAAGTCAGGGAGATTGGTCTGTAGTTTTCAACGTTGCTTGGATCACCTTTTTTGAAGATAGGGATGACTGTGGCTAGAGACCAGAGTTTAGGTAGGAAGCTAGTTGTAGAAGATGTTTTGAAAATTATGCTTGGGGGTTCAGCCAGGGTTGAGGAGAGCTTTTTTAAGAAGTATGCACATAGTCCGTCTGGTCCGAAAGAAAGGGAATGTTTTAGGTTGTGTAATGATTTTTTAACATTTTCCTCTGTAAATTCAATTTGTGTTAGATCATTGAAGTTAGTTGAGTTGCGACTAGGAAATGCTGGGCATCAGCCGTTGCTGTTAAAAAAGGCAGAGCTGAAGAAGGTGTTAAAGAGGTTGGCTTTAATTGTTTCATTGTTATACTCTTTATCATTAGGTCCTTTAAGGGATGGGATGGATCTAGAGTCTTTGAGTTTATTGTTTACAAAGTTATAGAAGGCACGAGTTGATTTTGTACATAGGAGGTTTTCTTCTTGATTAATGTGATAGTTGGTACATTCAGTCTTCATTTGGTGACATAAATTTTTATAGTGGTTTTTAAAGTTTGCAACATGGCCTGTTTTATTTTTACGCCAGAGTAATCTTTTTTTGGATTGTAGCTTTCTTATTTTTATGGGTAATTTATTTTTCTTGGTTTTGGTGAATATTAGAGGTACATATAATTTTATGACTCTTTGGATCTTGAGCAAAAATATATTGTAATAGTCATCTACAGTGATACAGCCAGAGAATATTGTGGTCCAATCAAGAGATGAGAGATAATATACTATGTTTTCATAGTTGGCCTTTTTAAAGTTGAAATTGGTTGTCTTGTTCTTGGGGTTGTTTATTTGAGGAAGTACATTGAGGCAAAAGTCGATTGTGCTGTGATCGCTGTTGGAAAAGGGTTCTATTACTTTGAGTCCATTGAGTGTAAACTGTTGCAGAAGATGAGGTATAGGCAGTTGTTGAGTCTGGTGTTGTCTGTAACTATTTGCACTAGTCCTAGACTAGAGATAGCATTGTAGAGGGTTGAGTGGATGGGTTCAGTTGTGCATTCATTTAGGGACCAGTTAATGTATGGTAAGTTTAAATCGCCAAGAAATATAAGAGGATGTTGGTAGGAGGTTGCCCACATTAATAGTGTGATTAGCTTGTTCGCATGTGAGATGTCGTAGTCAGGGGCTCTGTAACATAGGAGGAAGCGGAGTGTGGTGACTGAGGTTAGTTCACATATGATGGTTTCTGGAAGGTAAAGATCTTGTTTACCTTGGATTTCCTTTAGGTTGAGTGATTTTTTATAGAAGATTGCAACTCCACCTCCTCTTCGGGTTTTGTAGTCAGATTGGAAAATGTGGTAGTCATTAATTGTAATAATGGAGTTGGGGACAGATACATTTAACTATGTTTCGCATATAAATATGATGTCGTATTTGGCAGGTTTTAGTAAGGTAAGGAGCTCGGGAATTTTGTTAGCAATGCTTCTTGAGTTTATTAGTTTACATTTAATGTTAGAAGTGGTTGATGATAAGGAAGTAAGGGGCATGCATCCCTAGTCTTGGTTGACTGGGAGTTGGTCTTGGTTGGAGGTGGGTAGGTAGTTATGGTAGATTTGAGCAATAGTTGTTGGAGGGTTGAGGTTTTGATTGGAGGTGAGTAGGTAGTTAGGATGGATTTGAGCTATAGTTTTTTGAGGCTTGAGGTTTATTGTGGATTGTGCTTGGTTGATGGAGAGATGTATGCTAGGATGCCTTTGGATGATGGAGTTTGAAGGGTTGAATGGTGGGGTGTGGGTCTTGGTGCTAATGCAACCTGCTCGGTAGTCGATGTATAGGTGGGTTTGTCCTTGATCTTGATGCTTTTTAAGTTCAGCACGAAGTTCACGGGATTGTATTCGTTGTAATATGGATAGATCCGGTCTTGCACAAAGTTTTTTGGGGTCAGAGTCATTTCGGTTGATGGAGTTTATAGTGTTGATGAATTTACGTTGGCTAATTTCATTTTTGCAAACAACTCTGCAAAATTGAGGTGCTGCTGAGCCATCTCTGTATTTGAACTTGGGGCCATCTCTGGACACTGCAATGATATCATCCTCAGGGAATATTGGTGCAATGATATTGCGAATTTCATTGATATCAGGTTCATTAGTGGTTTCTAGTCCAAATAGGATGGCATTATTATGTTTTTGTTCTCTTTCGAGGGTGTCTTTGATTAGTACGGATATGTTATTTGGGTGGTTGGTGTGTTGATGAGGAGGTGGTTGATGTGGTTGATCATATGGTGGTGGTGGTGGATGATGGGTTATTGGTTGAGGGTTTTGTTGTTGTATTGAAGTGTGATTTAGGTCTATTGAATTTCTTTTTGCCTGTGTTGTGATTTTATTGTCCAAGGATGTGAAGCATGCTTGTATTCTTGCTTCAATTCGGGCACAAAGCACAAATCAAACTTCCAGGATGGCACAAAACAAAATTCCAGAATGCAATAAAACATTCTCTTAAATGTTAGTATGTTTACTAACTTTTAAATCATTAGAATTCATCACCTCTACTTATACATTCATATATCTTAACGAGATAGGATATGTTTTCACTTTTGCCAAATACAAGGGTCGCCCAGAAAGTAATGCACCACATCAACAGTTATTTATTGAACACAACACAAGAAAGAATGGTGCTTCTTCTACACTCCCTATTTTTCCATGTAATCTCTGTCCTGTTCTATGGCCTTTCTTCAGCAAGACACAAGGGCATGTATGCCCTGTCGGTATCACTCCTTGTTCTGGTCGCAAAGCCATTTCTGCACTGTGTGAAGCACCTCTTCATCGTCCTCAAAATGTCTTCCACGGATGGCATCCATTCAAATCCATGCAGATTCTCCATAAATTGTACACAAATGTTTATGAATGTTCACAACAGTTTCTTTCTCTGCCGTGAGAAATTCAATGACGACAATTCATCACTTACAGACGCCATTTTGAAACACTGCTGCAGCTACAATATCTATCTGAAGAAACGCAAAATTTATACATGCACTCCTGACAATTCAAATAATGTATATCTAAAGTTTCACATTCGTACCGTTACTGTAGCCTGAGAAACAAAATTGATACATTACCTTCTGGGCGACCCTTCTACAAATGCCTTTCCCATTTAAAAAAAAAATTGCAGGTTTTTTTAAAATTATCAAGCAATATTATATATTTATATGTCAAGACAATATTTAAATTTTATATAGATATACAGTTATCATCCTATAAAGGAAATTACATAAGCACTCCAACACTTTCAATTCTTTGAATTTACAAGCTGCAATGTGCTATTACTGATATTTAGGATTACAGTGGGATCTTAAATATACAGCTCAAGAGTTTCAGTATTACCAGGATTATTAAAATTCCAAGAGTAATTGTGTGAAATTATTTGAGGCCTAAAATCTAACTGCTATTTTGTTCAGACTAGCTGAAGAAAAAGGAATTTCCAAATTTTAATAGGTTGTATACATAGTGAAGGCTTATCTGTGAATTTCTCAGGGAAAATCATACTGTACCTCTATATTTTCTTCCTCCATCCCTTCTCCCACTATAGTTTAATACTGCAAGCAACTTTTATTCGTATTTCTTGGGACACATACAAAATATCAAGATAAAAATATAGCCAATATGTTTAAAGCCAACTAGAAAGCCAATACATTCTGTAAGGTTATATGTGATCTTCAAAACAACATCTTAGGAAAGATGAGCATTACAGATTGAGAGAAATCATTTGCATCTAAGGGTTCACAATAAACATAAACCAAAAGAGAGAATGCTTCTGTCCAAACTCTGTCATTTTGGTTATTTTAACTTCCTAATTAAAACAACATTAATTGCTTCTTGATTTGCCTTCAGATGTTTTGGAGAATAACTTGATTCCCTTCTCTTTGTGGCAACACCTGAATTATTGGAACAATGCTATCCTGTCACCCCTAGTCCTTCCTTTCATTAAACTAGACATACCCAATAATTTCAGCAGCTGTTCTTTATATGTTTTAGCCTCCGGTCCCCTAATCATTTTTTTTTTTTTGCTCTTTTCTGCAATCTTTCTAGAATCTCAACATATTTTTTACATCGTAGCGACCAAAACTGGATACAGTATTTAGAGTTTGTCTTACCAAGGCATTATAAATTTTACGTGAAGTATTAACACTTCACGTAATCATGGTGCTGGAGAAAAACAAAATCCACCTGATATTTTATAAAACAAGTTTTATTCAACAAAAGTAAGAGGCAGGAAAAAAATCAAATATACTAAGATCTTGTGGGCACTTGTAAAACTTTATTACTTTTATCAAAGGCAGGGAACTACTATTAATTATTTCATCTACAATAAGTAAATGGTCTGGTACCTATAATCATTTAATAGGACAAATTATACCATCTGTATAAACAGTATACCAATTATATTTTTCCTATGTCAATCATTTACTCATACTAAATATTTACCAGTAACAAAAGCCAAATTTATCCCCAGCCTTCTCTGGAGGCAGTAAGCTCTTATTTTTAAAAATAAAAGAACTCATAAATGCTATCTTTTTCTTTATCCATGATCTCAGGGTAAGGAATTTTCTAGCTAAAAAAGAATCCAAATTGCATAGAAAAAAGAGGCCTAATTTCTGTTCTAGGAACAAATTATGTAAATTACACTTTTTTGCAAATAAGATTTAATTTGAATCATTTGCTATTATTGTTATGTTGGATGTTCAGACATTTCTGGATATTTTGACAAGAGTGCTGATGACAACTGATGAGGAAGTAAGATGTGGGTGAGAGAAGTGAAATGAGGAAAACATGAACTAACAACTGCACAAAGAAATAAACAACAAGGCCTGGCCTAAAAGATCCTAGGGCCGTGATGGTGAACGTATGGCATACGTGCCACAGGTGGTATGTGGAACCATATCTGCTGGCATGCGAGCTGTTGTCCTAGCACTGGTCAGATGATTTTTGGCTCATGCAGAGGCTCTGGAAGGGAATTTTTGGTTTTAAGAGGGCCTCTGGGGAGGCAGGGGAGGGTGTTTTCACCTTCCCCAGGCTCTAGGGAAGCCTCTGGAGCTTAGGGAGGGCGAAAAATGGGTCTACCGGGCCCACTGGGATTGAGGGAGTGGGAGACCTGGTTGTGCATGCATGCACGGCGGGCAATGGAAGGGGTTGTGCAATCTTCCACAGGGGTGGGGCACATAGGGGGCATTGAATTATGGATGTGGGCATGCATGTGTGTGTGATAGCAGGCCTGCAGGTGCTTTCGGCACCCAAAGAAAAAAAGGTTTGCCATCACTGTCCTAGGGCTTCTTTGGCTTCCTGAGATGATCAGTTCTTCCAAATACCATTGAATTTAAAGCAAGCATACAATTGTGAAATTCTATAGCTTGTGGTTGGCTGTTGCTAGACAGAAAATGAATAATCGCCCATGTTGTTTTCCGCAAGAAAATTTTAATTTTCAGGTAGTTCTTGTAAATTACAATTTTAACAGTCACTAAATTACCATTAAAATTCATTTAGGTGACTGTTCAAATAACAAAGGCACTGAAAAAGTGAATTATAACTGTCTTTCACACTTAAGACTCTTGATGTATCCCCGTAGTCACATAATCAAAATTTGGACGCTTGGAAACTGGTATGTATTTATGGCAAGTTGAAGTTTCTCTGGGTCACATGATCATCTTTTGCAACCCAACGGTGCTTTTTCAAGAGGCAACTGGACATTCAGATTTTTCTTTGAAGATGTTTCACTTCTCATCCAAGACGCTTCTTCAGCTTCTTGGATGAGAAGAGAAATGTCTTCAAAGAAAATGCCGCCGGCGACTCACCGCTGGCGAGGGTTGCGGCGTGGGCCGGGAAAGGAGGCCGCCATGTTGGGGCGGAGCCTGCGGCCCCCACGTCATCCCCGGGGGCCGCAGCGTGGCGTTTGGGTGCGTGGTCACCCCCTGAACCGGGCAGGAGGGAGGCAGCCCTATGAAGGGGCTGCCTCGTGGCGTAGTGCCTCCTGCCCGCTGGCGCTGGACACCCGCCCACCCTCCCTCTGTTACAGGGTGCATATGATGGGTCGCCCTTGGTGGGGCCGAGTAGGAATTTTTTGCAGTCACAATGAATTGGCCGAATTGTGGCTGTTTTTTCGCCTACTCCACTCTGTGCGTGGGAGTGTGGTTAGGGGGTGGTCTTACCAACTAGCGCCCCCCCCTTCAAGGTCACTGGGGGGGGGGCGGCCGAAAGGGGGCGGAAATGGGCGTAAGCAGCAACTGTGTGATCTCCTTTAGGGGCACCTCTACTGAGGTGAGGGGCGATCTCCTTCTCGGATTACAGGGCTCGACCGGCTTGGGTTCGGGGAGGGGGTCGCTCCTGTGGCTCGCTGCCTGTGGCGTATCAGAGACCAGTGGCGAGCCATCCCACACGCCGTGGGGGCGTGGCATTGGGCAGGGGGCAGGTGTAATTTTACCTGACCCTGCACCCGGGCAAGGAGCTTTCGCACTAGAGTTGCTCAGTTGAGTTTGTTGGAAAGTTAACTCCGCCCCCATTTGATTTATGCACCTTTGCAGGTCACGTGGTTTAATTGGCTAAATAGTTAATTTGAATTTGTTTAATAAAAGTGACCCTATTTATACCCACACCTTTGTGTCCGACTGTTACTCCGCCTGCGCCGCAAACATCTAGTTGCCTCTTGGAAAAGCACATTTGGGACAACCATGATTTGGATTCCCCATAGACATCTTTTTTATCTTTTGCTGATAAGCAAAATGAATGGGGAATCCAGATTCACTTAAGTAGCCGTCTTACTAATTTAAGAAATGTGGCAATTCATTTAACATTTGACAAGAAAGGGCATAAAATAGGGAAAAAATGCAATGGTTGTGCTTAATAACAGAAATGTTGCCTTTGATCATGGTCGTAAGTTGAGAACTACGGTATTTGGAGCTCCTCATGCCGGATCCTTAAACCTTCCCAGACTGATTTTTCAGCTGGCTTGCAGGGAAGTCCATAAGGCATCTCAGTCTATTAAATTTATTGGACACGTAGAAGACCTGATATGTACACCGAGCTCTCCTGGATGACTTTTCCATTAATTTTCAAAGGAAAGGCAGCCCCATGCCAGCAAAAGAATTGGGGAAAGGGAGAGAAAATTAATAACTTCCATGTGGTGTGTCCACATGGCTGTGTTCACATTATGTTAAATTGGCAGAGAGGGTAGCTCTTCCCTTTGTCTATACTTTTTGTTGTCGCCAATGCAGAGCTTCAAGCTTTCTGTCACTTATCTGCTGAAACCAGCTTTTCCTCCACGACGAAATAATGGAGTGTCTGTTGCTGTTGCACTTGGATGTTCCTTTTGCAAACTACAGACTGGTTAGGGTAATCATTATCACCAACATTGAGGGCTAACTCCCCAGCCCATGTCATTTCCTAAAGGAAAAGGCCAACGGAGGGTGGTCTTTCTTTCTTTTTTTTCTTCCTTTTTTCTTTCTTTCTTTCTTTCTTTCTTTCTTTCTTTCTTTCTCCCTTTCTGCAATTGTTATCTGGCAGAAGCCAACAGAAATCTATTTAATCTTTGAATTGTTTCAGCCCCACCCTGTTCCAGAGTTCATTAAGAATCTGTCTCATCTGCTCATCTGTGGGACCGGTTAGGTCCCACAGAGTTGGTCTTCTCCGGGTCCCGTTGACTAAACAATGCCGTCTGGCGGGACCTAGGGAAAGAGCCTTCTCTGTGGCAGCCCCGACCCTCTGGAATCAGCTCCCCCCCGGAGATTAGGACTGCCCCCACCCTCCTTGCTTTTCGTAAACTCCTCAAAACCCATCTCTGTCGTCAAGCTTGGGGGAACAGAGTCACTTTCCCCTTGCCTATGTAGTTTCTGTGTACAATATGACTGTATGTATGCTTTTATTTACTGGGGTTTCTCTTTTAGATTTTTTATAGGCATAATTGCTATTTTAGATTCTAGTTATTAGATTTGTTATTATGTATTGTTTTTATCACTGTTGTGAGCTGCCCCAAGTCTACGGAGAGGTGCGGCATACAAATCTAATAAATAGATAGATAGATAGATAGATAGATAGATAGATAGATAGATAGATAGATAGATAGATAGATAGATAGATAGATAGATATTGTAGTAGTATATTCCAGGGGTGGGCTCCAACTCACCTCGCTGCCGGTTCACTCCCTCCCATGCCACGTGGGTGTGCTGTGTGGACGTGGGCGAGCTTTGCATGTGCGCATGCATAGTAACAAAAAAAACCAAAACAAAAAAAAAAGATGGCAACCACATTGACAGTGCCAAAACTCAGCTACTGCACATGGTCAGGAGGAAAAATAAAATTCATTCAAAATTCAAAAAAAGATGGCGGCGCCCATGGACCGTCACTGACTGATCCCGTTTGGTGACATCATTGTTACATCACTAGTGGGCCACTAACAGTTCAGGCAAACTGGTCTGACCCAGGAGGAACCCACCCCTGGTGTATTCTTTTCAGCTTTATCCACGACATTTGTTTTTGATGGTATATTATCACAGGGGTGGAATTGTTTTTCAGTTCTGAGTGGTAATTTATTTGGAACATGCTGGCATCTTACATTTTTTTTCCCCACACAGGAAAACTAATATCCTTTGCTAATTTAGGAGGAGGAAGGGATCTGCTTAAGAAGATGTATAATTATAATTTAATTGAAATATAGTAAATGAAAATGACAAAGATTGTGCTTATGAAAACAAATAATGCTGAAATAAAACACTGTTTCCTGCTCTTCATATATTAAGTAGACTTCCTGTGGCTTTCAGTAGACTTCCAGAGCACACATATGAAAGTAATCTTTATTTTGTTTTATTCAATTTATTTAGGATGGAATCCAAACGGTGCTGCCCTGACTTGGAAACTACCTGGTGCCCTCTAAATTCTATAATCTTGCAGCCGACATATCAATTTATCCAGGAGATTACATACTGCAAGCCATGTACTTCTAGATAGAATGCCAAACATACTTGAAATTCCTAATTGAATTTTAAAAATCAATCCATCAATCCAAAGCACAACTGCTGTTTAAATCCCTAAGCTACTGTAGAATCTGAACTACTCTTTGATGAACCCCAGAACTGCAGTGTTGTTTATCACCCTTAAGTGTTATACATGGGGCTACCCTTGAACAATATCCAGAAGCTACAGTTGCAGTGACCCAAGCAGCTTGGGGCATTTCTAGGTGTGCATATAGCACCTCTGTTACAATTAGTGCATTGCTGAAATCAAAACAAGACATAAGCAGATATGCCTCAAGTCTATGGGGCTGGGGAGTGTTTCTACAAAGCATTGTGTCATAAAAGAAGAAGGGGAGGGGAAGAATGAAAGTAGGAAAGATGAAATAGCAATAAAGTTTTGCCTGTACATGATAGGAAATTGGGAGGGAGGAATGACAGGTAAGAAAGACCACAGCAGTGTGTTTGGACTGCAGCATCCCAAGGCCAGGCACCCTGAGAAATATGCGGATTACCTCCAAACATCTCAAAGTTCTCAAAATCTCTTGGTGAGCTACAGTTTGCTGGAAATTGATTGGTCCCAGGGTGGGAGGGGAAGGGATAGGATGGGGACAAACCTACACCTTGTTCCAGTATCCAGTGAGTGAAGTACTTTCAGAGCTGGCTTGACAGAATGACTGCAACTATCACTCTTAGTAAAAGAACACTCTTAGTAAAAGCAATTCAAGGTGTTGGTCATTACCTTTAAAGCCAGATTAGAGCCAGACTGTCTTTGAGATCGCCTTCTTCCACATAGCTCCCAGTGACCAAAAAGAGGCCACAGAATTGGTCTTCTCTGAGTCTCAACAGCTAAAGAGTGTGGGTAGGTCGACAGGGGAGGGCCTTCTCTGTGGCTGCTCCAACTCCCTGGAACCAACTACATCCTGAGATCTGGACTACCTACACTCTGCTAGCCTTCTGGAAAGCTGTAAAGACCAGGCTTTTTCCGGCCAGCCTGGGGCCATTGATTTGATGGTATACCATCGGGATCTAGTCATAAATGTCATGCATGTTTTTTAACTATTGGTTTTAATTGTTTTAAAATTGTTTTGTTTGAGGTTTTAATTAAACTGTATGTTTTACTTTTTGGTTGTGAGCTGCCCACAGTCCCTAGGGAGTTGGGCAGTGTTGTGAGTGGTCGACAACCGGGTCAGTTAGTCACAGATTCCAAGGAGGATGAACCGGGCCCATCCTGGTACCTTAGGCCAGTGTTCTTTACAACTGACTCAGATAGTGAGAGTGAGGGAAAGTTGGAACCTGAGGAACCTCCAGAGACTGTAGAAACACCAATGATGGTAATGTCTGAGTCTGAGGAGGAGTGGGACATGGGAGAGGAGCCCCTATTAGATGCCCGGGTGAGAAGGTCACGAAGCAGACAGGAATACCTTTATGGGGGAAAATTCAGAAAGTGAGTCTATGAAAGAAAGTCTAGACAGTTATATCTCTAGGAAACAGTTGACCACACCCAGACAGGATATAAAGGAGGGTTTCTGGGTAATGGGGTGTGGTGTTGCAACATATGTAATGGTGGCAGTCCTAGATTTGGGGTTCTAGAAATGCCACGCTGGCAAACTGCTATTATTCTTCTAAAAATCATCAGGCGAAAATGCAGCTGTGTAAGCAAAGCCTGGAGAATCGTGCCTGTGTGTAAGTGTAACCAAAGAACCTTTATCTTCCTGAGGAATGTGAAATTAGCTTTGACTCTTGGCGGCTGACCGGACTTTTATCTCTGATCCAGTTTAGAATGAAAAGATGCCAAGATGGACTGAAAAGCATGAATTTGCTTGTATAAATCCTGCTTGTTATATAAAAGTGTGTCTGAAATATCAGAGTACGGATTCTCCCTTTGTTCTGAACCAGATAGGCCAAAAAAGAACAGGTGGCATACAAATTGAATGAATGAATGAATGAATGAATGAATGAATAAATAAATAAATAAATAAATAAATCTTTGCTTTAATCAAATGGAGTCAAAGGCTTTTCTTTCCTAAGGGATCCAATTGGGGCAAGTCTGGCAGCATGAGTGGCTGAAAGAAGAGCCTCTTGATCCAGGAAGGGGCATAACTGATGTTCCAATATGAAGGTGAGCAAAGACCTTCCCAGCCACCATTGCCAGCTGATCATCAAATAGGAGTCATGAGCTCAGGAGGACTCCCAGATTACACAGTCTGAGATAGTACAATCCCATCTAGGAGATCTAATGGCAATAATAATAATAATAATAATAATAATAATAATAATAATAATAATAATAACAACAACAACAACAACAACAACAACAATAAAAACAATAAAAATAAAATACTGCTTTGATTGGCAGCATTAGAAAATGAAAGTAGAATTTTTGTGAATCATTTGTCATTACTTTTTATAATATTTGGTAGAAGAGACAAGCATAAAAACACCCCCATCACTCTCCCAAAGTTTATATTACTACAAACTTTTAGTAAGCTCAATCAGTCCTTGCTGATCAAAGCTCCCTTCCAGCTGTCAGACATGATGGAAATGCACATTCTGGAAATCAATAGGCCTTTCTTCAAAGAAACCTAGAGGCAGCCGGTCCTTTGAGAAGTTATAATACTATTGCTGCTGCTTGTTGTGGGCACATTCATTCCCCCCGCCCCCCAACCTCTCTACTATATTTATCTGGCCAAACAGCTTTTTTCCAAAGAAGAATAATTTCTGGAGCAAGTCTTGAGAAATGAGAATGCAGTTTTTTGATATGGCAGGGGAGACAGGCCGAGATGTGGAGTCAATGAAAGCAGCAGAGATTAGTAGAAATGACATTCCTAGAGATCTCATTCTGAGAAAAGGGATTTCTCATATGAGGCATGAGTTGATTTTGATTTGCTACAAGTCCTATTAATGATTTTGAATGATCTAGAAATGAAATGATAGTTTGGAAAGTTTTGAGGTGGAAGACAACATCCTGCAGGGAATAATTTGAGGCAATCTACAGGTCAGGTAACCAATGTTGGAAGGAAAATCCATCTGGTTCAGTTCCAAGCTGGGAAAAAGATGTTGAAGATAACATGGAAGCTGATTGGAAAGAAAGACTTGGTTTATTGGACCAGAGTACCTCCGGAACCGCCTGCTACCGCACAAATCCCAGCGGCCGATAAGGTCCCACAGAGTTGGCCTTCTCCAGGTCCTGTTGACTAAACAATGTCGTCTGGCGGGCCACAGGGGAAGAGCCTTCTCTGTGGCGGCCCCGGCCCTCTAGAATCAACTCCCCCCCGGATATTAGAACTGCTCCCACCCTCCTTGTCTTCCGTAAACTACTTAAGACCCACCTATACCGCCAGGCATGGGGGATTTGAGACACCTTTCCCCCAGGCTTATTATAATTTAGGTTTGGTATGTATGTGCTGTTTGGTTTTTAATTATGATAGGGTTTTTCTTTAATATTAGATTTGTGCCAGTATAATATTGTTTTTATCATTGTTGTGAGCCGCCCCGAGTCTTCGGAGAGGGGCGGCATACAAATCTAATAAATTATTATTATTATTATTATTATTATTATTATTATTATTATTATTATTATTGAAGAGCAGAACCAACACACACATACAGAGAGAGAGAGAGAGAGAGAGAAAGCACATGCAGTTCTGGGACAGCTGACAAAATGGAGTTGAGAGAGGTTGGGTTTTTATATCTTTTTTATTTTTCTGGGGTCGTGTAGGGGTCATGGCTGGTTCTATAGGCAAAAGTGGAAATGTAAATCTTAGGTGTTTGTCTGAATTAATATCTTCTTGCCCAATTGTATTGCTTATCTAGAGCTCCTGTCTGACCTAATCTTTTTGAATGGGTTACCAAATCTGCATTTCTAAATCTGGTCTCCTCGGTTTCTGCTTGGACATTGGAGCTGGTTTTTGTCTCCCTTAAGATTTTTTCCTTTTCCATCCTGCCTTTTTAATATTCCCCAAAATATTTAATTCTCTACAAGGGTGGGTGGGTGCTTAATTTTATACAGCAAGATGAGTGTACATATAATAAATATTAATGAAAAAATAAAGAATGTTAGTGGGTGATTTTTAGTCATACTAATATGAAGAAGCAAAAATAAAATTACTAATTCTAGGCCAAGTCTTCTATAAGTATGGCATAGCTTTCTGGAAATGAACCAGAGGAAATCAATTTGTTTTCAATTTATATGTGTGCATATGATTATAAGAAGGTGGGGGATAGAATTTACTTTAGTTGACTGGACAACCTAACACCAAATATGTTAAACAGAATCATACTTATCTAACAAGTAAAACAAACAGTTATATATATATATTAACTTTAAGCAAGTCACACTGAAACCAAAGACTCTCTACGCAAAACAGGCTTATTTAAGTGCAAATCAGACTACAAATCTATCAAAGGATTTGTAAATGAGATTTATGGTAGTACAGATTTAATCCTGAGTTTAAATCTAAGCAAGATTCATTGTCCTGCAGCAATTGTAATGAAACAGATTAACCAATAGGACAAATCTGTTGTGGAACAGCCATTAGTATTTCTCACGATGGGTGATAGTAAATATGTGAATTTTTTGCAACAAGTAGTAAATCTTTTCTAAATCTGTGCTTTTATTTTAATCACAATGAACCACTTATTGCAGCATGCCAGAAAGACATTTCTCAAATGTCACAAAAGTTGTAGTGAGTTTTAAAATGTTTCATAATTTAGAAGTCATCATTCCAGAACATTGCATCTGAACAGGTTTAAACCTTTACAAAGAATTATAACAAAACCACAAAAGAAATGAGGACAGAGAGAGCATTTTATCAATTTCATATACTCTAGTCTAGGCGTTAATTTTCTGGGCAGATTGAAAAAAAATAATATCAAGGTACACAAGATTCAAGCAATAGCAATATTCACCAAAAAAAAAAAAGGAATTCCTTTGTTTTCAGAGAGGCTTGCCCTGAGTCATTTGTGGGAATAAGTACCTTTAAAAAAATTTCTTGAATTTGGGCAATATAGGTACAATATCCTTAGCTCTGAAGAACTGGATCCATCAAAGTAAAGTTTTGGAGAAGATAAACTTAGTTGCATGAGGAATACTTATTTTCAATTCATTGTTGTTCATTTAGTAGCAGGCAATTTTATCTTTTCTGCAATTCTCTACCTATACATCTACTAGATTGGCCAGTCATCTTAGAGTTGTAGAGATTTAGAAAGATTACCTTGAAGGAGGTGTGCAAGCTCCATTACAAAGGCAGGCAACAAGGGATCAAACATTTGTTTTTTGAAATCATGTTTGAAAGAGGCTCAGACACCTGCCTAATTAATTGAACTATAAGAAGATACAATAAGATTGGAAAATTTGGTTATTGTGTGATTCCAGTTTCTATAGCTCCCCCTCTAACTCATCTTTGGATGGCTTACAATTCTGGCTTACATTTTGGAACACCAGAAACCAATAAAAATCCATAAAAACATCTGAAATGAATATGATCGAAATCAACAGAGGTGATGGCTTAATGTAATCCAGCTAATATAGTGATGGCAAACCTTTTGGGTATGGTATGCCAAACATTTGGAAATATCTCTCTCTCTCCCTCCCTCCCTCCCTCTCTCTCTCTCCCTCTCTCTCACAAACAAACACACACACACACACACACACACACACACACGAACAAAAGAGAAACAATTCTCTATCTCCCCCACTTATTTTTTGCAGGAACTGAACATGAGAAGGACCAGGGGTGACATGATAGCAATGTTCCAATACTTGAGGGGCTACCACAAGAGGAGGGGGTCAGACTGTTTTCCAAAGCACCAGAACACCAGACAAAGAAGCAATGGGGGAAAACTAAACAAAGGGAGAAGTAACTTAGAACTAAGGAAAAAATTCCTGACAGTCAGAATGGTTGATCAGTGGAACAATTTGCCTCCAGAAGTTGTGAATGCCCCAACACTGAAAGTTTTTAAGTAGATGTTGGATAACCATCTGTCTGAAGTAGTGTAGGGTTTCCTGCCTAAGCAGGGGGTTGGACTAGAAGACTTCCAAGGTCCCTTCTAACTCTGTTGTTACTGTTGTTGTTGCTGTTGTTGTTATTGATGATGATGATGATGATGATGATGATGATGATGATGATGATGGATGGAAGCTGACCAAAGAGAGATTCAACCTGAAAACAAGGAGGAATTTTCTGACGGTGAGAGCGAGCAACCATTGGTACAGCTTGTCTGTGGAGGTTGTGAGAGCTCGAACACTTTAGACTTTCAAAGGGAGACTGGACTGGAGATGACTGGAGATTACCTATAAGGTCCTTTCCAACGTAAGTAAGTAAGTAAGTAAGTAAGTAAGTAAGTAAGTAAGTAAGTAAGTAAGTAAGTAAGTAAGTAAGTAAGTAAGTAAGTAAGTGTTCTGTCTGGGTCCCTCCAGAAGCAAACACCAACCCAAAAAGAGAAGCCAGACACACTGGTAAAAATCAAAGGCAGTTTATAGAATTCAAAGCAAACACAGGTAACAGAAAATGTCCTTACAAACAGGAACACGCTGAAACTTCAAAGATGTTTCACGAAGGCCATGAAGTAAAACAGGATTCTTGCTGTCAAAAACAACACTGGAGATAACAAACATACACCTCCCCCAAGTCTTCCAGTCTTCTAGGCCACAAGCCAAGATCAGAGACGCCGAGAAGCAAAGCAGGTTCAAAGAACTTCCAGTTGATAACACTCCACATGGCTGAAAGGGCTTGCCTGCCTTTTAAACCCTGCTGAGGAGAACCACACCCAAACCCAGCTGTTGCCAATTCAGTGATGCCAATACCTTTCTAATTGGTCCCGTCTCTGAGCTGCAGGTCGCTGTCTCATGTCAATTATAGCCTGTGCTTCCTCATCCAATGAGGCCAGGCTACTGGCTGGGGAGAGGCCCCCCCGTGGCTCTCAGGCTGCTCCCCCTCATCCTCTTCCTGACTTTCCTCTCCCCCATCTGCCTGGTCCTCCCCCTCCTGTTCACCGTCCTCCTCCTCCGGGCCTGGATCCAGCAGAGACGCAGCCGGTCCCTGAGGAGCCTCAGGCTGAATCACAACAGTAAGTAAGTAAGTAAGTAAGTAAGTAAGTAAGTAAGTAAGTAAACAAACAAACAAACAAACAAACAAACAAACAAATGCAAGCATTCATATACATACACAAATCTAGACCACTTTGAACAGTGTCAGACAGCAGCAGGACCAAAGCTGGGCTTAAAATAGAAGCCGGAACTTCAATTTCATCCCTAGCACCACCATCGTCAATCGAAAGGACTCTTCTGTGCTATTCTCCAAGATATGTGAGCTTTAGGAAACAGGGGGATTGCCCCATGCCCAGCACGCCTCAGGATCTGCTGCATGCTGGTTAACTTCAGGTTATGTTTTTTCCTGTTGACTGACCCTTGGCCTAACTGTTCAAGGTCACACAAAGTATTTGTTCTTGAAGTAGCTGCAGAGATTGTTTTCCTGTGAGCTCTGCAGCCTCTGAAAACTGCACATGAGAGTGACCCACCGTTGTGCAATTTCCAGAGAGTCTGATGGCTAGGTGAAAGCATATCCCATTATCAGGTGCAAGAACAGCATGTGCTTTTGAGAACAGTTCTTGTCAAGTATTGGTGAATGCTTGTGTATCATCCAAGATGTCACTTTTGATACACATGTCCTAGTTTCATCATTTTGCCACTGCGCATGTGCCCATGAGGCTTAGCCACGTGACACGGGAGGAATCTAACTAGCAGCGAGGTAAGTTAGAACCCACACTTGAGCTGAAGGTATCTAATTCAAAACTCACTGAACTGCATTACCTGCAAAACCTGATATGAGCCGGGGTGGCGCAGCAGTAGAGTGCTGTACTGCAGGCCACTTAAGCTGACTATAGATCTGAAGGTCAGCGGTTCAAATCTCATCACCGGCTCAAGGTTGACTCAGCCTTCCATCCTTCCGAGGTGGGTAAAATGAGGACCCGGATTGTGGGGGCAATAGCCTAGCTCTGTTAAAAAGTGCTATTGCTAACATGTTGTAAGCCGCCCTGAGTCTAAGGAGAAGGGGGCATAAAAATTGAATAAATAAATAAATAAATAATTGACTTAGCAGTTCTGATGAGTTTAGTAAGTATTAGCTTTGATCATAAAGCTAAATACATTTTGTTTTGTTGGTTTTTTCTTGTTTTAAATAGCTTTTGCACATCTTATGGTATATAAAAGATAACCAGCATATAGAATTGCCTTTTCCAACTAGTACAATGTTGAATTCCCAGATAACAAAACTATTGGCTGGAAATTATAGGGGATGTATGCAGTGAAGGGCTAGCAAATTTTTTACTACCACATTGTAAGGGTGGCTTATAGAGGATGCCCTGCATTTCTTTCAACTTCTTCCAGTGCAAATTGGGTGTTCTGGGGTGGAGCTCCATTTTTGCTACCCCACTGCGTTCCCCCCCTCCCCGGGCAACAGCCCACCCCTGGATGTATGTCTAGAACATTTGGTCTGTAATGCTAAGAGAAGGTTGCTACAGGATTTCACAGGAAGCATTAGCTAATTGGTATTTCTGATCTTCACATGAAATTGAAATTAAATAGTTTAGCATTGCTTTAATTTCCTTTGCCTTTTTATTGTTGTTAGCTGTATTCATTAAAATATTAAAATTAATCAGTTGTTACCAACAGCCTTAGGAAAAATCCAATTAATTTCACAAACAAACATTCACGTTTTCAGTAACAAAGCAGCAATAGAAGCAGAACCCCGAGAAATTTAAAATGCCTGTACCAGATGCTGAACCCCTCCAATATTGACAGAATCGGTATACTTGGCAGCTAAGCATTAATGGAGACACCTGACTAACTTTCTCAATAAATTATTAACTGAAAAGAATTGGAAGAATTTGCTGTGTTTTCCCCGTATGCATCTTCTTAAATATAATGAAGGAGCTAAGAAAAGTCCTTTAAGTTCTGTGAACTTTAATTCCTATAGAATTCTGAAAGTTGAAGTCCACACAAGTTGCCAAGGTTGAGAAATACTGATTTAGAGAATTCTTGTAGAAAAAGCATATGTGTTTTCAGTGGATTTATGTCATTTTAAGAAATAAAGCCTTAAGCCTTCATCTCTGCCTCCCATTGCATAAATTATACAACGATAAGAGAGAAAATGCAATTGATACGACAAATATGAAAACACTACAGTTTGAAAATGCATACTTATGAATGGTGAGACAGGAGAAATTTGGAGGGAAGGGGAGTACATTCATGTTGTGTGAATATGTCCCAAGTAATGAGAACTGAAGAAGCTTCTTGGATGAGAAATGAAAGGTCTTCAAGGGGAGGGGGACACAAAATCTGGTTATCTTTTGAAAAGCACCTTTGGGACAACCATGTCTTGGATGACTAAGATTCGCCATAAATATATGCCTAAAGTAATACAGTATTTTCTTTTAGCTAAGAAGATAAGCTGGAATCCTACTCTGAATTAGTGGTTGTTTTGATAACATTTTTCAATGGCAATAAATCCAAAATAAAAGATAGAATAGCAATAGCAATAGCATTTAGACCTCCACTGGTTGCCGATTAGTTTCCGGTCACAATGACCTATAAAGTTTAGGTTCCGGTAATGACCTATAAATCCCTACATGGCATTGGACCAGAATGCCTACGGGACCGCCTTCTGCCACACGAATCCCAGTGGCCGATTAGGTCCCACAAAGTCAGCCTTCTCCGAGTCCCATCGGCTAAGCAATATCATCTGGTGGGATGCAGGGGAAGAGCCTTCTCCGTGGCGGCCCTAACCCTCTGGAACCAACTCTGCCCAGAGATTCAAACTTCCCCCACCTTCCTCGCCTTCCGCAAGACTCTGAAGACCCATTTATGTCACCAGGCATGGGGAGACTAATGCGCCCCGTTCTGACTAATAAGATTTGAGTATGGTATGATTGTGTAGTATAGATTGTTTTTTAATGGTGGTGGGATTTTAATTTTGGTTTTAACTATTAGATTTGTACTATACAGTTATTGTTGTTGTGATCTGCCCCGAATCCTCGGAAAGGGGCGGCATACATATCTAATACATTGTTGTTGTTGTTGTTGTTGTTGTTGTTGTTGTTGTTGTTATTATTATTATTATTATTATTTTCATTATTATTATAATATTGCTTCACAGTGCTTTATAGCCCTTTCTAAGCAGTTTACAAAGAGTAAGCATATTGCTCCCAACAATCTGGATCCTCATTTTACCAACCTTGGAAGGATGGAAAGCTGAGTCAATCTTGAGCATACTGAGATTCGATCTGCCAAACTACTGGCAGCCAGTGATTAGCAGAAGTAGCTTGCAGTACTGCACCCTAACGATGGGACCAATGAGGTTCTTATATGCCTAAGTGGGGCAGGGATGACTTTGCTGTATATTATTTTTGCAAGCTTGTCTTTTTTACAAGGCAAAGTCAAATGCATTTATTTTGGGGGTGAATTTCTACATGTGTTGAACATTTTGAAAAATGTGAGTAACCCTGAGGTACTTGCTAAGAAATAGGTAGCTATGAGAGGAACGATTTAAAACAGACCTGGGCAAGATGCGGCCCGAGGGCCGGATGCGGCCTGCCCGCTGTCTGTGACCGGCCCGCGGAGGTCGGTCCAACTTTTCTAGATAAGAACCGGGTGTTCCAGTTATATAACATATAACATATAACATATAACATATAACATATAACATATAACATATAACATATAACATATAACATATAACATATAACATATAACATATAACATATAACATATAACATATAACATATAACATATAACATATAACATATAACATATAACATATAACATATAACATATAACATATAACATATAACATATAACATATAACATATAACATATAACATATAACATATAACATATAACATATAACATATAACATATAACATATAACATATAACATATAACATATAACATATAACATATAACATATAACATATAACATATAACATATAACATATAACATATAATATTAATTAGAGTTATAATATAATTAATTCAGTTCTACCCAATAATATATAGTATTGGATAAAACTGAGTTAATTATATTAGTTCGGCTGTCTATAACCATCCCAATTTCTCATGCGGCCCTATGGCAAAATTAATTGCCCACCCCTGATTTAAAAGATAACTGTGACAGTATTGGATTTCTGGGCAGATGTGAGGGAACGGCGTTCCGGTAGGGAAAATGGAGCTGCACATGCAGTTTCTCATCTCTGCGCAGTGTGCAGCATATGCCCGCATGAGATTCAGCTTCTGCACATGTGCAGGAAGCCATATCTCATGCAAGGATGCTCGTGCTAGAGAGATTTCGCTGATTTGGGGTGGGTTTTTTGCTTCCACGCATGCACTGAATCAAAGAAATCACCAAAAATTGGCAAAATCTTATGCGCGTGAGCGTCCTTGCATGAGATTTGGGTTCCTGAGCATGCACAGAAGCTGAATCTCGTGCTGACATGCACATGGACGCACCAGTCACTGGGAACGTAGCAGTAGCACCCGCAATGGGGAACCTTTGCCTGAACTATGATCAAAAGAGTAATAGAAATAGTGCCTATTTCAGCTTCGTAAAGTACAAGCATATAATATGTAGTACATATAGCATGGAACTTAGTTGACTCCAGAAACTGAGCCAATGTTTGGAATTCCTTCTAGGAGCTTGATGAATTTGTATGCACAACAGGGTTATGCAGAATTTGTAAACTTTGCCATTTGCTGTTACTTGAGCAGATATATATGCACTGCAATCTGCTTTCTCTCTCATAGTCAGGTTTACTGACACCTAGCTCCAGGCAGCATTAAAATGCCTAATTATCTCCCAAGTCAATGGTAGCAATTTTCTGTTTTACAATCTTCCTAAATTTCCCCTTTCAATTTTGACTAGTGCTGCATGCTGCCTTAACTTAGCTAGAAAAGTGGATAGGTCTGTTTACTTAATTGACTTGCTTACCCAATCCTCAATCTACACAGCTAGGCTGTTGTCCTAAGGATAAGAGAAATTGGCTTTCCGTAGCTTTACTGATTGTATTGAGGATGGAACATATTATGAAATATCCCATGGCTCCTATCATATCATCTTTCCAAGACTCTTGGGTTTTTTGTTTATGTGTTTGTGACCAACCCCCCCCCCCAACTTATTTTGTATATCTATAAAATGTTGTCAATGAATATGTAAAAGAAAGTTGAATTGAAGAAAGATAGGGTTTTATTTCTTCTAAGCTAATAATAGGTTGGCAATGGATCTGTTTTCTTTCTTCTAAGATTCATATTAAGTATACAGTGTTCCCTCGATTTTCGCGGGGAATGAGTTCTGAGACTGCCCACGAAAGTCGAATTTCCACAAAGTAGAGATGCGGAAGTAAATACACCATTTTTGGCTATGAGCAGTATCACAAGCCATCTCTTAACACTTTAAACCCCTAAATTAACATTTCCCATTCCCTTAGCAACCATTTAGATTATTACTCACCATGTTAATTTATTAAAGTTTAATAAAAAAAATATTTATTAAAGGCGGATGAAAGTTTGACGATGACATATGTCGTCATCGGGCGGGAAAAACCGTAGTATAGGGGGGGGGGGAACCACAAAATATTTTTTAATTAATATTTTTGAAAAACCATGGTATAGACTTTTCGCAAAGTTCGGACCCGCGAAAATCGAGGGAAGACTATTTATTTATTTATTTATTCATTCATTCATTTGATTTTTATGCCGCCCTTCTCCTTAGACTCAGTGTGGGTTATAACATGATAGCAATAGCACTTTTTAAAGAGCCAGCATATTGCCAGGTCCTCATTTTACCCACCTTGGAAGGATGGAAGACTAAGTCAACCTTGAGATGGTGATGAGATTTGAACCACTGACCTACAGATCTACAGTCAGCTTCAGTTGCCTGCAGTACAGCATTCTACCTGCTGCACCACCCTGGTTGTCTATATATATGGTTTCTACACTTGGCTGTTGTTTTGTGGGGCTTTAGTGCAGCTTGGAAACTGAGCTGATTAATTAATGGTTTATGTTCAGTTTTGTAGAATATAGCTTACCTTCCCATGGGTAGGTGGGGGCCCCAAGTCTAGCCCCCAAATCCTTTGCAATCCACTGATTCATGTGTTTGCTAAAACAATTTGATTATACTTTATGGGTAGAGGAGAGAGGAAGAAGACCACATTAAAAAAAAACGGGTGGGAAAAAATTAGATGGAAAAAAATTGGATTTTTCAAGACAGTTCAACAATAACAACAACAAAACCCTAAGCCACCTTCTTCTGATCTTTTAGTCCCTTAAAATGTGCTTCAGGAGCAGTGCCAATTGATGTAAGCACTCAATTTCAAATATATAGAGAAGAATCACAAAGACATGATGCAGTTCAAAAGTCCAGAAGTCTCAAATGGTTCTAGTACATATATACATGTTGTACTTTTTTTTGCCACAAATAATTGATTGTACTGCTACAAACACTATCTGGAATTCAAAAGAAAAAAGACAGGATCCAGCTAACTCTGACTTTTTTGATGCAATTTTCAGATGCAAACTAATATCAAAGTGAAGTATTTTTAGAACTATTCGCAGGTATTCAGAGAACTCTGGAGTCAAAATCATCCAGATGCAAATTATAAGCAATGAATTCTTTAGAATTCGCTGGTATTTCCTTTTGAGTAATCATGCTTAGGACTCTGCTGAATGTAACCATATATAATTGGATGCATCAGCCCTATCATTTGCTCTCAGATTGCACCTGAATCATACAAATAGCACAGCCCGAAGCTAGTGAATTATATGGAAAAAAGATATGCATGCTATTTGATCCATTTATATCATGTTTTATCAAACAACCATCTATCAAGAATAAAAACACCATATTTTTACCAGTAGGAAACATTCTCAGTTGTAAACACTGACAAAATGACCTATGAGGACAAAGGAATTAACACTCAAAACATTTCAAGGAACCATTTAATTTGCATTTAAAAGGCAGTTATTGTGAGTAATTATAAACTAATTAAATATTGATTATTACAAGAGTCCCTTTGTGCTTTAGGTTGTATGAGCTGTAGGAATAAATCCTATTATAACCTAATTTAAATTACACCAGTAATAAATGTGCAATTGTATAGGATTATTAAAATTGTTTTTCACTTATTTGCAAAAAAATTAAACAAATTAGAGATAATTTTTGTGTTTTACATATTCACTATATATTATCAGTTATCTAACTTAGCAGCTACAGTAAATGAGATAGCAACTCCTTTCTTTTATGTGTGATCTTTATTTTTAGCTAGTTTAACCCTACATAAAATAATTTCTTTACCGCATAAATCTTTTACATTAGCAAAAATGTTAACACTCTTAAGGCATGACATACAATCTTGAGACACACCAGCAATTGGCTGTTATTATTTGGAAGTGCCATGCAAACTTCCTGATCACAGGCCAAATATTGCCAATTAGTGTCTCCTATTCAATTCATAAGCTTCCATGCCACTCTTGTTCTCCTTCCTCAAGTTTGAGAAGGGGAAGTTATTTCCAATCATCAGTTTTTCCTCTGTTTGTAGGGCCTTAAATAATGTCCACTGATTTCTGTGAAAATGACTTTAAATCTTAATCGCCATATAGGGAGGGTTTTTTTTTTAAAAAAAGAGCCACATGGAGAACCACACGGCCTTCTAAAACGTCCAGCTGCAGCAAAGGTGGCATGAAATGTTGGTCAGTGTAACAGGGGCTGATTGGGGCAGTTAAAACCCACACTATGGAAATGGATGACCAATTAGGAAGAGCTGGAGGACTGTGGAAACTTCACACTGGACTTCAAGCATCTCCATTCTTCCTCTTTACTCTGGGTCCATGGTTTCCAAATGAGATGCAAAAGTTTCCACAATCTGTGTGTCAGGCCAAAGCCATAATTTGGAGTTAGAGACTTTGGCCTGGCACAGTAAAATAGTACCATGGGTATTGGGATGGGTGATTGCATGAGAGGGAAAGTTACTAGCTGCAACAAATTCCTTTTTAGAGTCCAAGGTCATCCTTTGTTCTGCACCAACGGATGGACGAAGGAGGTCAGTGGAATTGCCCCCAGGCCTCCAGAAAGTGCCCCTTGAATACCAAGAAAGGGTGTTCAGTGAGGAAGATTGCAATGAATTATCCCCTCATAGACCAACAGACTGCACAATAGAATTTGAGCCAGGGCTAACTTTCCCAAAACCCAGAATGTATGCCATGTCACCGAAAGAAATGGAGGAGTTGAGAAAGTACATAGACACTAATTTGGAAAGGGGATTTGTTGAGCCTGCTAAATCAAGAGTAGAGGCCCCTCATGCTTTTTAGAGAGAAAAAGGATGGAGGACTCCACCTAGAGGTTGACTTCTGGAACATCGATGAACTGTGCAAACTGAACACTTATCCTTCCCACTCATGAAAGATTTACTCAATCATCTGTCCAAAGGGAAAACATTTACAAAACTGGATTTGGGAGAGGGTTATTACTACATAAGGATAAAGGAGGGGGATGGGTGGAAGACTGCTTTTAACTGCCCTTTGGGGAGTTTTCACTTCCATGTTATGTTACTTGGCTTGAAGGGGCCGCCAGCGGCAGTGTTCCCTCTAAGGCGTGCAACACGCTATAGCGTAGGTGTTTTTACTGCTTAGTGCAGGAATTTCAAATTCCAGCGCAGAGGACCGACCTCTGCGCGGGAATTTGAAATTAGAAGAACTGTTGCTTCTCTGCAAACATAGGGCAGCAACAGTTCCTTCAAGTAAAGGCAGGAAAGAAAAGGGCCAATTGCAGGCCCGCTTTCTTCCCCACGCCTTAAACACCGGATTTTCTTCTACCCCCCCCCCCCCGGCAGCCAAATGGTCGTTTAGCTGCCGGCCAGGTAAGGTAAGAAAACCGTCCAGGGGCCCTGGACCCGCCGCTGGGCCTCTAACTGTCCGTGGGGTGGGGGTGGGAGGCGGTGACCGTGGGGGCTCTCTTACCTTTCCACAGTGACTGGGGGCCCTGGGCCTGGAGGTGAGGCCTCTTCACACTGGCAGACTCTTTACACTGAAACATATCCCAGCAAGGAAGAATCTCCTTACTGACACTTTGTCACGGAAACCCCAGTATAACAGTCAAAGAGAGGAAGAAGTCCATCCGACCATCCCATGTCCCTCAATGCCATCTGGGGGAGGAAAAAAGGCTATGCCAGTCCTCGTCAGAAGTCAGACTAGGAGACCACCGTCACAAGACACAAAAGAGTGGGAGGACAAATTGAAAGCAGCTTTACCAACCGACCTGTGGTTCAAAACCACAAGGAGATCCTAACACTGAGGGAAGTGGCTTGGAAGGGAACCAAATTATACATGCCTGCTAGCCTGCGATTAGAGATACTCCAGAAAAGTCATGACTCCAAGGCATTTCGGGTTCCTAAAAACCTGGTGGGGAAGCAGTTCTGGTGGCCCAGGATGAGAGCAGACGTCAAAGACTATGTAAAGGAGTTGTGCTACTTGTGCTACTTGAAAATATAGACCCGATAAACCTCCTGCACTGCTGCAGCAAGTCTGCAGTAGACCCTGGGAAGAAATAGTGATGGATTTCATAGTGGAACTCCCCGAGAGCAAGGGTAACACAGTTATCTATCAGTTATTGATTTGTTCTCTAAACAAGCTCATTTCATCGCTTGTTCGGGACTACCCACTGCTAGACATCTGGCTGAGCTATTCCTAAAACATATTTGCAGATTGCATGGAGTCTCCTGTAGAATCGTATCAGATCAGGAGGGCCAGTTCACAACCAAGTTCTGGAGAGAATTTGTTCGCGCCATTGGCTCTACCTAAGCACTTAGCTCAATTTTTCACCCTTCCACTAATGGAGCCACTGAAAAAGCTAATGCCCTACTGGAACAATATCACAGATGTTATGTGGACTACCAACAAGACAATTGGGCTGAACTACTGCCTTTTGCAGAAGTAAACTCAGTTCACAGCAGTACGGGATTAACTCCTTTCCAGATCACCAGTGCCCTTGCATGTAATGAATCTCTCTTATATATTATGCTTCACTTTTTAAGTTATATTACTGAAATAAATTAACTTTTGCACAATATTCTAATTTTTTGAGTTTCACCTGTATTTTTATTCAGAGTCAGCAAGATACACCTGCCACAACTAGGACCCTGTTCACTAAAGGCACTATGAATGGAGATTGCTCCCTCCTCATTTGTTTGATCTCTATGACTGATAGACTCTCAGCAACTCAATATATTTGTGTGTTGTAGCCAGGTGAGTGCTTTTCTCATATTTACAAAGCTGGCTGACAGTCTTTAAAGTCCTTTATGTCCCCTGTAGAATGTGGATTTAGGAGAAAGAGGGATGACACAGCATAAGTAAGAATTACCTTTGTTTGGATATGTCTACAAGTATAAATATAAAAAAAGCATATACACACACATGTTCAGTATGTATTTTTATTTAATATATTAGATAGATTCTAACATAGCAAGGGTGTACATACCTGTGCCAATGTAGTCTATATGTACAAATTATTATTATTATTATTATTATTATTATTATTATTATTATTATTATTATTAACTAGATTTGTATGCCGCCCCTCTCCGTAGACTCGGGACAGCTCACAACAACAACAACAACAAAGACAATGTAAGAACAAATCTAATAATTTAAAAAACACTAAAAAACCCATTATTAAAAGCAAGCATACACACAAACATACCATGTATAAACTGCATAGGCCCGGGGGAGATGTCTCAGTTCCTCCATGCCTGATGGCAGAGATGGGTCTTAAGAACTTTACGAAAGGCAAGGAGGGTGGGGGCAGTTCTGATCTCCGGGGGGGAGCTGGTTCCAGAGGGTCGGGGCCGCCACAGAGAAGGCTCTTCTCCTGGGTCCCGCCAAATGACATTGTTTAGTCAACGGGACCCGAAGAAGGCCAACTCTGTGGGACCTAACTGGTCGCTGGGATTCGTGCGGCAGAAGGCGGTCCCGGAGATAATGAGGAGAGACTAAACTCATGATAACAGACAGGACAGAAAAAGATCCAAGTATAGCTCTTGAGTCATCTTGGTTACATCTATCAATGTAAGGATTCAGATAAAATTATAAAAGTTATTATTCTATTGTAGAAGAATTTCAGAGTCAATTCTAATTAAAAGTATATACGAATACTGTATGTGTATGTTTGTTTTGTCTGTCATTTAGAGTAACTCAGATGCTCTAAGACAGGGCATCTACAAAGCACATTTCAAGTACAGACTTTTCAACTTGGCATGTTAAATACTTCTTTTCAAAGTATATTAATCTCTGTAAGCTTTTTCCTTATTAATATGCAGGAAGCTCCAAAGTATTGTTTTCTCTTCACAGAGCTCAGCACTAGGAAGGCACTTGCCCTTGTCTAATCACATCTGTAAATAAGCAAATATTGGCAAGAACTCATAAAACCTTATTATCCCTTCAGACAAATTATGTCCAATTCAGTGGCCACTGTTCCCATTTATAAATATGAATCGCAAATCACACATGCACATTGCTTTGGGGTATAATAAAAAGATTTTCTCCTAAAATGTAAGTCAACTACTTAACATGCACAGAGAACTAGCATAACGTAAGGATTCAAGAAGAGGCTGTTTAAAGAGTTTTCCAGAAAAAGCTTAATGTGTCCACAGAGATGTATTCACAATGCTATGATATTGCAAGACAAAAAAATAATAAAGGGAACACTTAAACAACACAATATAACTCCAAGTAAATCAAACTTATGTGAAATCTAACTGTCCACTTAGGAAGTAACACTGATTGACAGTCAATTTCACATGCTGTTGTGCACATTCAACTTTGTACAGAACAAAGTATTCAATGAGAATATTTCATTCATTCAGATCTAGGATGTGTTATTTGAGTGTTCCCTTTATTTTTTTTATCAGTACTGTATATACTATAACTCTGAGGTAGAATGTATTTGGGTGCTATGTTGCAAAGAAAGAAAAAAGACAATTATGGGGCAATGTGATTGAAATGGATCCAGCAGGAGAAGGTGACAGACTTTCTTTCGAACCAGCACAAATAAATGCATATCTACAAGTCAGAAAATATCTGATTTTTTTAAAAAGTGAGTAAGGACAAAGATTCATACACTGCTCACCTTGCTATATTGGGAATATTAGTTTCTAATTTAGTTACAAATGTACTTTAGTACAAAAATCAGGTATTTATCCTCTGTAAACATGTTCACATTCACAGGCAACATAGATGAATTAGCTCAGAAGTTATTAAAAATCAAACAATTTCCAGACATTCACAGATAAACATGAAAAGTGATCAATAATGACAAAATTGAATGGGTCCAAAAATGGGCTACAAGAATGGTGGAAGGTCTTAAGCATAAAACGTATCAGGAAAGACTTAATGAACTCAATCTGTATAGTCTGGAGGACAGAAGGAAAAGGGGGGACATGATCGAAACATTTAAATATGTTAAAGGGTTAAATAAGGTTCAGGAGGGAAGTGTTTTTAATAGGAAAGTGAACACAAGAACAAGGGGACACAATCTGAAGTTAGTTGGGGGAAAGATCAAAAGCAACGTGAGAAAATATTATTT
The DNA here is from genome assembly GCF_031021105.1 of Erythrolamprus reginae. Classification (NCBI taxonomy): domain Eukaryota; kingdom Metazoa; phylum Chordata; class Lepidosauria; order Squamata; family Dipsadidae; genus Erythrolamprus; species Erythrolamprus reginae. The sequence goes on along the minus strand of NC_091951.1, from coordinate 268,497,850 downwards.
TACTGAAAGAGTAGTAGATCCTTGGAACAAACTTCCAGCAGACCTGGTAGATAAATCCACAGTAACTGAATTTAAACATGCCTGGGATAAACATATATCTATCCTAAGATAAAATACAGAAAATAGTATAAGGGCAGACTAGATGGACCATGAGGTCTTTTTCTGCCGTCAGACTTCTATGTTTCTAATCATTAAGCAGTCATTAAGAGCATTTGGGAGCTTTGGCCAGGCAAACCTTTGCATGCTTCCAACAAATGCATCAGCTGCACCCATTCCTAAAGCAAAGGCTCTAACATGGGAAGGGGGGGTCAAACTGGCAGCCTGCGGGCTGCATGTGTCACATGCAGGCCACGCCTCCCCAGCTTGGTGAACGGAAAACACATCGCAATAAGTCACATGACGGCAACGTGATGCCACGAGTTTGACACCCTAATATCTTAGTCACCACATGAATGAATTAATGAAATATGCTTATACTTGGGCTGCCCTTGAAAACACCTGAGAACTACAGTTGGTCAAGAATGCAATGGCATGGGTAGTGATGGATGTACCATGATATGTCCATGTGTCATCACTGTTTTGCAAGCTGCATTGGTCACCCTGTGGCTTCAATTCAGCCTGCTAATTACTGCCTATAAAGCTCTTTGTGGAATAAGCTCTGGTTATTTGAAGGACCATATATCTGCAACATATTTTTACCCACCCAGTAAGACAAGTTCCAGGTGCTTTCAACTAAGCAATGTTGTGTATTGGGATCTAGGATTTAGGAAGCACACTTTCTCTGTCACAGCACCTATCCTCTGAAACAGCATCATTCTGGAGATAGCATAAAAATGCACTTTATAATTTCTTACTTTTAAAAGCCACCTGAAATTGTTGGAGAATCATGTGGTCACTAAATCCAACCAAATTTTATAAATACAAACTGTTAAATATTCATGAAGAAGGTTCCAGAGTTCAGAATCTGCATGGAGCCTCCTAAGCCGTCCTGATTGGTTGTTTCATTTGGCGGGAGACTTGTTACCATGTCAGATAGAGTTTGTTACTTTGTGAAGTCGCGGCACTTTCTTTTAGAGCGATTTTAACTGTAACCCATTTGCGTTAACCCTGTCAGCTCTAGCCGAATAAACAACTGCTAATTCTACCAGTTAACTCTCAGAGTATTTTTCATTGGCGACGAAGGTGGTTGAACCTCCATTCAACCTATCCACCATGGAGACTCAGACTGCCACCTCCGCGGCAAAACCTCCTGCCTTGTTCAACCCAGAACATATGACTTGGAAAAACTATATGGTCAAATTCAAAATTTTCATAGAAGCGGCATGGATGAAAGATGCCGACGATGGCTGAAAAAGAGCAATAGTCTGGAACCACTATGGCACACAGCTCTACGATCTCGCTGAAACCCTGACTGACCTGGAGTCAGCTAACTGGGATGTGCTGACCACTAAGCTAGCCAACCATTTCAAGCTGACCAAACTGGCATGTGTATACCGGCACCAAAACTCCAGAATGGCTCAAACAGATGGGGAAATGATAAACCAATTTGCCACCCGTCTCCGCACTGTTCTGTCACAGTGCAATTTTGACAACCCAGAAGCGCACCTAGTCGATGCGCTAATCTTCGGCATGCGAAATGTCAAAATCAGGAACAAATGCCTGACAGAAGACGAACCTTCCCTTCAGGACGTGATCAAAGCAGCTCAAACCATTGAAGTGGCCAAAGCCACCGCCGACGATCTTAAAAAAAACAATAAAGTCGTGACCGTACATTACCACCACCAGATGACAGTGACCTCCTGCACGATCTCCCTAAAGACGCCTGCCTCCAAATCCAAATGCTGGCTACCAGACCTCCAGATCTACAGCCTCAGATCTACTCCTGTGCTGGCTGCCATGGAAATCACCCACGCTCTAGATGCCCGTTCCAAAATGCCTTCTGCCACCGTTGTGACCGCAGAGGCCACATCGCGGACGCCTGCAGAGCTGTCCTGCCCGAGGACCAACCCGTCTTTCAAAGGCCACCTTGACTACAAACCGCATCCTGGCTAAACCGAGACACCCGAATGCCAGGCCTCCACCATTTCCACCGCGAGACCAACACCGAGGTAAACCTTCCCCCAGGGAAACCAACGGACTGGAACTTAGCCCAAACAAACTTTTAATTCCTATCCTTTTGAACAGCCAGCCCTGCCAGATGGAACTGGACACCGGCTCCAGGTTTTCCATAATGCCTTGGCAGAAACTAAAACCGTACATGCCAGACTTACTGCCTTCCCAGCTAATGCCTGTACCTGCAATTATGAAAGACTTCCAAGGGAACCCCATTTCTATCTTGGGGAAAACTATTGTACCTGTCACTTTTAAGGGCATTAACTGTAACCTGCCCCTGATTGTTGTCCAAGGGGCTAAACACTCCCTCATGGGTCTGGAATGGATGGGCCCATTGGGATTGGCTGTGACTGGGCTACATCAACTGAGGGTGGAGGAATCCCCTAATTCTGTGTCTGAATTTCCCAATGTCTTGGACAATTCCCTGGTTTCTTACAAAGGTTCTCCAATTTCCTTTTCCATAGATCCAGCTGCTCCCCGATAAGATTGAAACCTCAAAGGGTCCCCTTACCCTTATTGCCAAAGCTGGATCACCAGCTAGACAAACTGATTGCACAGGGAATGTTAGTGCCTGTAGAGCACACCCCCTGGGAAACCCCAATTGTAACTCCCATGAAACCAGATGGTTCTCTAAGGGTATGTGCTGATTACAAATCAACCATAAATAATGCACCCGCCTTCAATTCGGGGTCAGTATAGCCCCAGGGTTATTCCAAAGGTTAATGGAACACTTGTTAACTGGTCTTAAAGGCACCATCCCTTACTTTGACAATATAATCATCTTAGCCAAGTCACAGACCCAATTGCATCAGCGAATCAGGGTGGTCCTCACTAGAATGCAGGCCAAAGGATTGAAATTAAGGGCAGATAAATGTGTGTGGGGGACAGATAGTGTAGAGTTTTGGGGGTACAAAATCGACAGTGAAGGCATACACCCCACCTTAGAAAAGATAAGGGCTATCAGAGAAGCCCCTGAGCCAAGAAATAAGGCAGAACCCCAGGCATTCCTAGGGCTCCTTAACTTCTACTCTGTTTTTTTAAAACAGAAGGCTACCGCAGCTGAGCCATTGCACAGACTACTACACAAGGGAGCAGCCTGGAGATGGGGAAGCAGTGAATGTGCAGCTTTCATGAGAATAAAAGACCTTCTAATTTCTCATAGCGTCCAATACAATACCAATACAGCTCACATGTGATGCCTCCCCTTATGGGGTAGGTGCAGTATTGGCCCACATCTTGCCCAATGGGGCTGAGGCTCCCATAGCCTATTTCTCCAGAACCCTCTCTAACGCTGAGAGGAAATATAGCCAGCTTGACAGAGAGGCCCTGGCCTTAGTGGCAGCAGTTAGGAAATTCCATAATTACATCTTTGGAAGAGAATTCGAACTGGTGACTGACCATAAAACACTACTGGGCTTACTAGCCAACAACAAACCGACCCCACTTTTCATGTCACCAAGGATGACCAGATGGGCTATTTTTTTAGCTGCTTATCAGTACACATTGCAACACAGGGCAGGGTCTCAAATAGACCATGCTGATGCCCTGAGTCGTTGCCCCATAGCGCAACCAGTAGAAGACCCTGCACCAGCCAGTGAGTTGCTGCTGCTGGAGTTAGTAGACCAGCCCATTGTCATGGCCAAAGACATAGCCACTGAAAACAGGAGAGACCCAGTCTTACATACAGTCACGCAATACATTCTTAGAGGGTGGCCAGGAAAGGGCCAGGAACCTCACCTTAGAGAATTCACAGATAAACAGCAAGAGTTAACCATCATGAGGGATTGTGGGGAGACTGGGTAGTAGTGCCCAAGAGTTTAAGGGGGAAAGTAATGAACATGCTGCATAAAGGACACTCTGGAATCGTTAGGATGAAGGCCCTAGCTAGAGGGCACCTATGGTGGCTGGGATTAGACAAGGACATTGAGCAGTGGGTGGCCACCTGCTCCCCCTGCCAGGAGTCTAGGCCTAGCCCTCCTAAAACCAAGCCAACAGATTGGGAACCACCCAGGGGCCCCTGGTCACGTGTCCATGTGGATTTTGCTGGGCCAGTAGATTCCCAGTCCTTCCTGGTAGTAGTGGATGCTTACTCTAAATGGGTGGACATCATCCTCATGGGAAGCACAATCTCCTGCACCACTATCAACGTTCTATGTAAACTCTTCGTTACCCATGGTTGTCCGGACATCTTGGTATCAGACAATGAGGGGAATGGGGAATACTTACGACATTCATTTCTAAAATATTCTTCCTCTCCCTTCTAATTCTATCTCAGTACTATATTATTTGTGATCCCAATAAGGCATGTCCAAAAGCAGTCCTTCTTTGTATCTGGCACCCTTCTAATATTTTGGAATTGTATTTCTAAAATTCCCAGCTACTGACATGTTGATTGGAAAGTCTAAAAATTGAGCTTTAAATATCTGGAGAAACAAGGTTGGCTAAATTTGTTCTAAAGTTTCAGGTTATAGTATGTAATGTAGAAATGTATGTAAGAGCAGGGATCTCTTATACGTCCTACTGACATAATGGAGTGCAACTTCTACTAACACTACCAGTGCTCTGGTAAAACTCACAGATCAAATGAAAGCTTCATCTATTTTGTGGGCCAATAGAGTCCCAACCAATTTAGTTAAAAATGAATGTAAAATTCTATTCATATAGTTTAGTGTTTTTAATAATTATCAATGATTTTAGAATTTATTTGTTGTATGCCACCCAAAGTCACTTCGTTGTAAGATAGAAAACTATATAAATTAGATAAATAAAATAAAACTATTCTAATTGTTGCAGTAGGGAAGGGGTTTCAAACTTGTGTCATGGCAGCATCACGTGACATATCAGGACTTTCACCCCCTTCGCTAAACTGGACATGGGCGTGACCAGTGTGTGATACATACAGCCCAAAGGCTGCAAGTTTGACAGCCCTGCAGTAGGGTGAGACTCTAGATAACAATTTCTTACCAGCTGATTGCAGGCAATAACATCTTACCCAATGGTGGGTTCTAAATTCAATTGCCGCTATCAATTTAAACCAGGAGCAACCCACTATCTTACCTGATAGTGACTAAAATTTCCTTTTAAAAGAAAAATAAAATGCGGCTAAAATAGAACTTTTGAATTAAGATATTCTTCAAAAAATAAGGTACTAAAACACATGTAAACAAAGATCCATCATTATTGTTCTGCTCTGCATCCGGAGATTGTCCTATGAGGAATGCTATTTACTTCCCAATGCCCAAATATGTAGATGCTATGACAGGAGAAAGAAACCAGAGTTATACTGCCAAACAAATGAAGTGGTTTAAGAGTTTGTAAATAGCATATTGCTTCATTGCAGTGGTACCTTTCCTTTTAATACTTAATTTAATAGGATTCCTTTCAGCTGGAAAATTACAAATAAAAATAAAATGCTAATGGTTCTTATTTTGCCTTCTTCCAATTGTTGCACTCAAATTCACCTCTGCTAAAAAGTTATGGAAATATATCCATCCATTTACTTCTCAAAGATAAATTAACAGATTGAAACTAATACCATCCCCCCCCCAAAAAAAAGTTGAAAGTCCATCACTCATTCAACATTTTAATACTACACGTGTTCAAGTGTGTAAACACTGGAACATCAAATTTATTTCATTTGATATCCATTTTCTCTGATTGGAATCACTGAATTTAGTTATTAAATTCAGACTGTGTTCTGAATTTTGGTTCTAAAGAGATTACATGTGTTTCTGTCCCTGAAATTCTGCTTATTATAGTGATTGAGTTGACTCCCAAGGTAACTAGAAAACTTTCTATGAACTTGAGGTTTATACAATATGGATTTACCATTATGGATACAGGGAAGAATAGAGTCCCTAGATGATTTCTTGTTTTATGCTCTACTTATTAATTTTTGTCAGATCAAATCACAAAGGCATTAGATGGTAGGAGAGTACAGGAAAATGCAAGTCTAATATAATCAAATGTTTCCAATGGGAATCTGATCCATATCTGTCCCTATTAAAACTGTGCTAAGGAAAGTATGAAAGGATATACATACAGGAATTATCTGGAAACTATTTCATTTTGTTTTTACTGAATTAAAGGCACTGTCAGAAAAAGAAAGGTTATATCTGTAAATTAGATTTAAAATTAATTAATTATATATATATATAATTTATATATTTATATATACCGTGTTTCCCCGATAGTAAGACCCCCCCGATTGTAAGACATATGGGGGGTTTCAGGGGGGTTGGCTAATATAAGCCATACCCCGAAAGTAAGACATATGTCTTACTTTCGGGGAAACACGGTACTAAAAGCGAGGGAGGCGTCGGAGCAGTTCGCGGCGCGGATAAGGACTCCTCGGCTGGCAGAGGAAGCGCGGCGGCGGCAGCAGGCTCCGGAGGGAGCTCGGGCGGTGGCGAGAAGACGGGATTCCGGGTGCCGAGCGCCACCTGCCCGCCGTTCATGCCAAGGACAGGCACCCCCAGTTCCAGCACCTCGGCCTGCTCGCCCAGCCTCTTGCCCGGCGGGAAGAGCAAAGGCGGCGGCGGGAGTAGTGGAGGCGAGGCGGAGAAGGCGGAGAAGAAAGAAGCGGCGGATAGCTGGCGAGGCGCCTACTAGAGGGCTGGACCCCGCCACTTTGCCGCCAGGAAAGGCGACGAAAGGGGCTATCAGGTCCCTTCCAATTGCCCGGCCGGCGTCGCCTTAGTCAGCAGCGGAAAAGCAAAGGAAGCAGCAGGAGAAGCGAAGTTCTTGAATGATGGTGGCGGCCCTTGATCGCAGCCGATGAGGTTCGGCTTTCTTCGCTTCTCCTGCTGCTTCCTTTGCTTTTCCGCTGCTGACTAAGGCGACGCCAGCCGGGCAATTGGAAGGGACCCGATAGCCCTTTTCGTCGCCTTTCCTGCCGGGCAAGAGGCAAAGGCGGCGGCGGGGTCCAGCCCTCTAGCCGGCGCCTCGCCAGCTATCCGCCGCTTCTTTCTTCTCTGCCTCGCCTCCACTACTCCCGCTGCCGCGACGAAAAGGGCTATCGGGTACCTTCCAATTGCCCGGCCGGCGTCGCCTTAGTCAGCAGCGGAAAAGCAAAGGAAGCAGCAGGAGAAGCGAAGAAAGCCGATCCTCATCGGCTGCGATCAAGGGCCGCCGCCACCATTCAAGAACTTCTGCGAAAGACGCAGGAGCGGCGGCGACGGCGGAACGCTGCTTGAACCGCCCCCGCCTTCTGCTTAAAACCCTCGGTTCGTGCCTTTCCTGCCCGCCTCCACTCACCCGCGCTTCTGCCACTTCTAGATTTTATTTATTACATATTTTAAAATAAGAAATTAAAAAATTGCCCAGGACAATATAAGACATACCCCCAAAGTAAGACACAGTGGGGCTTTTGGGGGTAAAAAGATAGTAAGACACTGCCTTACTATCGGGGAAACACGGTATAATTTATATATAAAATTTATATATAAAAGGGAAATGAAAACAATGAGCTAAATTAAAATAAAACATTCCTATACAGTGATCCCTCGATCATCGCGAGGGTTCCGTTCCAGGACCCCACGCGATGATCGATTTTTCGCGAAGTAGCGGTGCGGAAGTAAAAACACCATCTGCACATGCGCAGATGGTGTTTTTACTTCCACCGCCCTTCGCCCCCCTTTCCCCAGCGTGCGCGCGTGCTGCCCGCCCCCCGCGCTGTTGCTGGGGCCGCTTCTCAGCTGAGAAGCGGCCCCGGGGTTTCCCCAGCGTGCGCGCGTGCCGCCCGCCGCCCGCGCTGTTGCTGGGGCCGCTTCTCAGCTGAGAAGCGGCCCCGGGGTTTCCCCAGCGTGCGCGCGTGCTGCCCGCCCCCCGCGCTGTTGCTGGGGCCGCTTCTCAGCTGAGAAGCGGCCCCGGGGTTTCCCCAGCGTGCGCGCCTGCCGCCCGCCCCCCGCGCTGTTGCTGGGGCCGCTTCTCAGCTGAGAAGCGGCCCCGGGGTTTCCCCAGCGTGCGCGCGTGCCGCCCGCCCCCCGCGCTGTTGCTGGGGCCGCTTCTCAGCTGAGAAGCGGCCCCGGGGTTTCCCCAGCGTGCGCGCGTGCCGCCCGCCCCCCGCGCTGTTGCTGGGGCCGCTTCTCAGCTGAGAAGCGGCCCCGGGGTTTCCCCAGCGTGCGCGCGTGCCGCCCGCCCCCCGCGCTGTTGCTGGGGCCGCTTCTCAGCTGAGAAGCGGCCCCGGGGTTTCCCCAGCGTGCGCGCGTGCCGCCCGCCCCCCGCGCTGTTGCTGGGGCCGCTTCTCAGCTGAGAAGCGGCCCCGGGGTTTCCCCAGCGTGCGCGCGTGCTGCCCGCCCCCCGCGCTGTTGCTGGGGCCGCTTCTCAGCTGAGAAGCGGCCCCGGGGTTTCCCCAGCGTGCGCGCCTGCCGCCCGCCCCCCGCGCTGTTGCTGGGGCCGCTTCTCAGCTGAGAAGCGGCCCCGGGGTTTCCCCAGCGTGCGCGCGTGCTGCCCGCCCCCCGCGCTGTTGCCGGCTCCGCTTCCCAGCTGGGAGGCGGAGGTGAGGTTTCTCGGCGCGCGGGCTTTCCCCAGCAACGCACGCAGAGCTAGGGTGTCCCCAGGCTCGCGCGCGCCGCCCGCCCGCCCACGCTGTTGCCGGCTCCGCTTCCCAGCTGGGAGGCGGAGGTGAGGTTTCCCGCGCGCGCGGGCTTTCCCCAGCAACGCGCGCAGAGCTAGGGTGTCCCCAGGCTCGCGCGCGCCGCCCGCCCGCCCACGCTGTTGCCGGCTCCGCTTCCCAGCTGGGAGGCGGAGGTGAGGTTTCCCGCGCGCGGGCTTTCCCCAGCAACGCGCGCAGAGCTAGGGTGTCCCTCCCAGCTGGGAGGCGGAGGTGGGGTTTCCCGCGCGCGCCGCTGTCTTACCGGGGCAAGAGGGGGAAGACCCAGGGAAGCCTCTGCCCGGTGGGGAAACTCCACCATCTACGCATGCGTAGATGGTGGAGTTTACTTCCGGGTTGAAAACTCGCGATATAGCGTTTAGCGAACATCGAGATCGCGAAACTCGAGGGATCACTGTATTTATTTTTTAAGTTTAATGGATGTTGTGGTTCAGCCTGAGGCTGCTCAGGGACCGGCTGTGTCTCTGCTGGCTCCATGCACGGAGGAGGATGACAGCAAAGAGGAGGGGGCTGAACAGTCGGATGGGGGAGAAGAAAATCAGGAATGGGATGAAGGAAAACAGCATGAGAGCCCCGGGGGGGGGGGTGCTCTCCCCAGCCAGTAGTTTGGAGTCATTAGCTGATGAAGCTCAAACCGTCATTGACATGCGACAGAGATGGTCAGATCAAAGAAAGGAGCAATTAAAGAAGTATTATCAGCACTGAATTAGGAACAGCTGGGTTTGGGTGTGGTCCTCCTTAGCAGGGTTTAAAAGGCAGGCAAGCCCTTGAAGCCATGTGGAGTGTTATCAGTTTGGAGTTGCGTTATCCTGTCTTGTTTCTCAGCGTCTCTGTTCCTGGCTTGTGGCCCAGCAGCTTTGGAAGACCCGTGGGAGGTGTAGGTCTGCTATCTACAGCCTCGGCTTGGCAGCAAGAATTCTGTATTGCTGCATGGACTTTTGCCTTCGTGGATATATCTGAAGATACAGCATTTTCCTGTTTGTAAGGACATTTTCTGTTACCTGTGTTTTTCTTGAATTTTATAAAACTGCCTTTGCCTTTTACCAGTGTGTCTGGCTTCTCTTTTTGGGTTGGTATTGGTTTCTGGAGTGACCCAGACAGAACAATGGACAATGCTAAAAGAAGACTTTATAACCTCCAAGATGTAGCATTTAGATGAAAAGGTGTATTTGAGAAAGAGAGCACACAGCACAATATCTGTAAAGATACAGCAAGGTGAATGACATGCAGCATTCTGTGATTTTTCCTTGCAGAATTTAGAAAATAGGTGTGCATAATTTTCATTTGGTGATATCAGATTGATTTCAAAAGACTAACCTGAGGCAATTTATAACTGCTTTCACATCAAAATAGAATGAAAGGATACAGTCATATTTCAAGTATGCCAAATAGATTCATACAAAAGAGAGTCAAAATAATAGCTACTTGAAGCTGCATCTTCAAGGATCATTTCCTTCTTGCCCTCTATGCAAATGCTGGCTTTCTTATTCTCTTTCAGTTCTATGAGAAGGAAGGAAGGGAGAGGGGAGGGAGGGAGGGAGGGAAGGAAGGAAGAAATGGTAGGAATAATATGCCAACAGCAATGCAATCAACAAAGCAAAGTATCAAAAAGCTTGTGTATATTACAGATTATTCTTCAACACAAGTTCCATCTATGTTTGACAATGCATATTTTTAATAGAATGCATCAGGTCCTATAATGTTCTAGTGCCTTTTCAGGAATTACTTGCAGTAAGGATGAACTCTGCACCCATGTGGCATAGTGCACAACAAAGTGCATATAACAGATTCTTTTTTAAAAAAAATTCCAAACAAAAAGTTAGAAAATAATAGAATTTTTCGTACATTGAGACATATTCTTGCAATCTCTGATCTTTCCAGAACTGAGCAAGAAAGATGTTGGTTTCATGCAGATATAATGTGGATTTTTTTTCTTTTGGCTGATTTGCAATGGTCTGCCCATCTGCAGTAAGTTTGCTGGTTTTTGAAAAAGGCTTATTTCTATAATTGTTGGGCAGAAACTACAGCATCTGACACTTTGCCTTTTATACCTAGTACTGTACTCATAAAATGTACACCAAATTAGACAAAGCATTTCATACTTTGGCATCAGTGAAGAGTTGCTGCCAGTTTGGACTGATTAGCGGAAATTTTCCCCCACTTGCTGAACCAGTAGCTATGGCTGTCAGGCCATGCCCCTGAGCCAGTCTTTCTGTCATCGCTCCTTGAAAGCAGCTGGCAAAGAAGTCAGAAGGTCATTTCCCCGATGTGATGCACTTCTGATGTGATGCAAACTGGTAGGGAAGGTAAGTGGAACCAACCCCTGTTTGGCATGGGCTTTTCCTGCAAGCTATAGCCACCAAAATGTTAGAAAATCTAATGTGTAGGTTCTGTTCCAAGAAGACTGGTGATTGTTCATGTTGCACTTATAGAATCTTTTTAAAAAATCACCAATAGCTCCAAGAGATTTTAACCTTCGAATCTTAGCTTCCAAGTTCATAGAATTTTCTGGCATCTCAAGACTTCCAGGGAAGAAATGACAAACTGAAGAAGGGTTTGTGAAAAACAACTATGGCAGAATGAAGAGCCTGAAAATGGACTTGTTCTTTGCAATTCCTCTCAGGGCAAGGACTTGAGATCACCCACAAGTGCTTCAGACTGTTGCTCCTCATGAGGAGACCACAGGGTTTAGATCTCTGGGTGATGAAGAAAGAGCAGTTTTACTGAAACTGTGGTTGGCGCCTTTAAAAGGGCATTGGATTCACGTGCCACTTTTTCTAATCATTTTCAGATATTGCTTGTTAACTGATTTTCAGCTATTAGGAACTTTTGAATGAATATGATTTGCAGCAAGGGCTGAGTTTCCTTAATTCTTAGCAATATCAGTTTTAATACAAGTTTAAGGACTTTAAAAAAAATCTGGAATAAGTAAATATAATATGTAAAATATGGATGAGTAAAACTTTGATAATAGAAAGTTACAAATAGATAAATTTAAAATAAAATTTTGGAATTAATTATATAGAAATAATCCTTGATATTGGAAAACATATTTATTTCAAATTCTTAGTAAAAACACAATAAGATAACAAGTTTAAAAAATGGACATTAGAGGGAACTTGAATGAACCAGCAACTGCAATTGGATATTGGACATATTTTTGAACAATGGACCCAGAGATTAATTTTGTGAATGTATGTCTCTATGTTTAAATAAGCTATGGAAGAAGAACAAGTATTACCTGGGATGTTTGGGACAGATTTGGAACTAGATTGAAAATGACAGGTTTTAAGAATGACATGGGAAAAATGTTGTACTGGACATACAAAAGAAACCAGATGATGTCTTAATAATGAAAAGGATATACAAATAACAATCAAGAAAGTGACCTGGATAATTTTCCTATATTGGATTGGAAGAGACATATTAAAGCTTTGAGTAATTTTGGACTTCCAGTTTGGAGGAGACCGCATCGGGGTCTCTTCGGCAGCGCTCTGCCTTGGGATCCTTTCTACCCCCTCCGAAGGTCGCATTTGCGATCGGATCGGGCCCGGATGGCCCGATCCCAGAACAGGGGGCTCCCCTCTGCCCGAGGAGCCGTCGCCAAGACTCCGGGGGCAGCGGTTCGCCCCGCAGCTTCGGAGACGGGAGAACCGCTCCTCTTCGCATAAGAGGATCGGCCAGCGCTTTCTCCCCTCACCCAGCGGGAAGGCAAAAGCCTAAGAAGTGAAAGTGCTAAATCAATTTGACTGAAAAAAGAATACAGCAGAGAAAGGACTTAAGGTAAAAAAACCCTTTTTGTTTCGTGTTTAAAAGCAGAAGACTCGATCGTGAAAGTTTTAAGTGAAAGTTATTTTCAATAAGGCGAAGGTGAAAGTTTTTTGCCTGTTTGGATTCATCCGCAAATAACAGCCGGATCTAACTTTTTCACTTTCATTTTTTCCATCTTGAACTTGAACTTTGGAATTTTAAAAATAATTTTTTTACTTTATGGATTAACAAAATAACTCAAATTTGATATGACTATTTAGAAAATTTAAATTGCTAAAGGAAATCAGTAGTGATGACTAGAATTTGTTTTTGATAGATCGCTAAAAATATAGTGTTCCGGGCTTAAATTTTGAAAGCGGAGGAACACAGTCTTGCTGCCTTTTTTTTCCATCTTGTTGTTTTTTTTTCACAACAATGAAATAACTCAATAATCACAAAATAAATGGAAATTAGAAGGGACTGAAACCTTTCCTTTGGATTATTTACTCCTGGATTAACCTATTTGGATTACTTGCTGAGCCTCTTTGGATTATTTGTTGACTCCTTTTGGATTATTTGCTGAGAACTTTTTAACATCTGCCTTGCTGTACGAAATTTAACCTGACTCCATCTTGGGATTTGTTTCTTTGCTCCTGCCTTGAACTTGGAAAATAAACTGACTTCATTTCAAATACAAGAAAACTACTAATTTGTCTTTCCCTTTGAACCTGAAAGTGAAATTAAACATAACTTTATCCTTTGAGACCTGGACTTACATCCTTACTCTCTAGCAAAACTACAGGACCTATAAGAAGAACATAAGTATATAATATTGATATTGTGTTTCTTGAATAATTATTCCTTTCTTCTTGATCTCTCCCTGACTCTTTTTTTTCCTTCTCTCTTCTTCTGTGTACTGCTAGTTTTAAAAGAAACCTGATTTGAAACATATGCATTGTTAACAAACCTTGGTTTCCTGCTCTATTTTAACTAGCTGAATTAAAATATTACCTCCTTTTTGTTTTTTATTTCCCCTAAAACAATTTCTTTCACTCCTTTTATTAATTTTATTAATTTTCTCCTCTTTCTTCTCTCCCTCTCCTTTTTCTTTTTCATAAATTTTCTTTTTCATGCTTTCTTTTATTTTTTATGAATAGCTAATATTTTTCCTTTCTTTTATTTACTTTGTCCTTTTACTAGATTATTCATTTCTAACTCTTACTCTTTACCTATTTTTTTTTAAAAAAAGTTTTACACCTGCTCTTTGACATTGCATATTTAGAGTTTTAAAAATCACAATAATTCTGTTGGTAATTGTTGGTAATTGAATCATATTTTAAGGGAAATTGTCAAAAAATAGTCTGACAGATTTGGAATTTATAGGAATTCTTTTCCTTTTACTACATATAATTGGAAATTAACTTAAACCAATTTAAATTTTAAAGAGTGGATTCAAATTAGACAATGTCAAATACTTCAACCTTTGTTAAAACGGTCAAAAAACAAACTACAGCAACAATTCCCTCTCCACAAGGGTCACCGCACCCCTCCCCGTCGCACCAGGTGTTAACCATGTCTACAAAGGACAAAGACAAAGAAAAAACAATGCAGTCCAATTTTGCAACATTACAAGAAACTTTGAACACTTTGAAGGACTTTATGTTTAAATCTCAAGAGGAAGCCACCCAACAAAGAGAGGCCATAAAAGAGGATGCAACACAACAAAGAGAAGCTATAAAAGCAGACCTGGCGGAATTTAAAATGGAGATGGCCCAACTGAAAGTTGATGTGGGTGAGATGAAAGACCAGATAAAGGAGATTCAACAAACATTACAAGAAAGTGATGACCGAGTCAAAAAAGTCGAAGAGAAATCTGACAAAAATGAAAAAAGAATGGACTACCTTGAAGGGAGAGCTGATGCAAGATACAGAAGATATGACGAATCAATCACTCAGTTGGAGATGCAACGAGCTTCGTATGGACTTCGATTTCAGAATATAAAAGAGGAAAAAGATGAAGATTTAAAAATGACTATGGCTGAAACTATTGGAGGAATACTCCAAGAGGATCCCACAGCGCTACTGAAAGAAATTGATGAAGTATACAGAATCTCGAATAGCTACATCCGTCGTCATAACCTCCCAAGAGAGATACACATTAAATTCACAAGAAAAGCTTTGCGAGATGACATACTTCACTGGTCAAGAAATGCCAAACTCCAACATCAAGGAGCTGAAATAAAAATACTAAAACAAGTTCCAAGAAGTGTCAGAGAAAGCAGAAGAGATTACCACTTTCTAACCCGAATTCTGATCAAAGAAAATATAACCTATCGTTGGCTTATCCCACAAGGTCTTTCTCTGACATGGCGCTCTACAAGATACAAATTGGAAAATGTAGAACAAGCTATGTACTTTTTTGAAAACAGTGGCATCAGCCGCCTGGACCATGCAAATCAGCAACAAGTGGTTGAACAACAACTAGTTCAACAACAATCAGGGGAAAAACTAACAACTCAGCAAGAAGAAGATCTGGGGGCTACTGCTCAGGTAATAGAGCAGGACCAAGGTGCCAGAAAAGTTCAACCTCAGCGAGAAACCAAAAAACCTACTAAATGACAACAAGTAAAGATTTAAAAATCTTTTCTGTAAACGTCAATGGACTTAATGAACCAAGGAAAAGGAAACAAATTTTCTCTAAAATTAGAAATCAAAATGCTCAAATTATAATATTACAAGAAGTGCATATTAAAAAAAATAACCAAAAATTACTGTTGAATCCAAAAATTGGAAAAATGTATGCTGCATTAGCAGATCAAAAAAAAAAGAGGTGTAGTGATGTATGTTGAGAACTCCATAAATTCCAAACAAATATTTAAGGATAATGAGGGTAGAATATTGATTGTACAAGTTGATATTGAACCTAGACCTTTAGCTGTTGTCTCTATTTATGCTCCTAATGAAGATCAAATGACATTTTATAAAAATTTGCATCAAACAATAATAGACCTAGCTATTGAAAATGTATTAATAATAGGTGATTTTAATGCTATCGCGAATAGACAATTAGACCACTCAGGGGGGGGAGGTAACAATAAAAGGAAAAGAAACAAAAAGACAAGAAGGAATTTGCTACCTAGTACTTTTCAAAAAATGAAAGGGGAATTATTGTTAAATGATATTTGGAGGGAAAGATACCCCCATAAGAGACAATATACTTTTTACTCTAACCCCCACAAAATATGGACAAGAATAGACATGGTATGGGCACCAAAAACGGTTGCAGAACAAATAAGGGATGTAGAGATAGATGCTAATACGTGGGCCGATCACAATCCAATAGTGGTTTCTATGAGAATGAATAACAAACAGAATAATTGGCGGATGAATAGAAATATATTGAATGATAAGAAATATAAGGATTGGATCGAAAAGGAATTAAAAATATTTTTTGAAATCAACAAAAATTCAGAAACTACCCCACAGAACTTATGGGATACAGCTAAAGCTTATATAAGAGGATTAACAATATCTTATACTGCAAAATATAACAATTAAAATAAATTAAAGTATGCACAATTAGTAAATGAATTGAAACAATTAGAATTTTTATCACAGCAACATATTAAGAACAGAGACTTAAAAACAGAAATAAATGTAATTAAGCATAAAATTAGAATTATAGAACAAAACCAAATAACTGAAAAAATTAAAAGAGCAAAGCAACACTACTTTGAACATGCAAATAAACCAGGCAGATGGTTAGCATATAAACTTAGAAAATAGCACCAATCAAAATTAATTAAAAAACTAGAAGACAAAGATGGTACAATAAAATATGATACAGAAGGAAAGGCAGACATTGTGTATAATTTTTATAAAGATCTATATGCCAAAGATAATGTTAGTGAAGATGAAGTCTTTAACTATTTACAAGCTTCAAAATTACCACAAATAACAGAAGACCAACAGGCCACCATGGATGGACCAATAACAATGGAAGAACTCCTAACAACAATTAAAAAACAGAAAAGCAACAAGGCCACAGGCCCAGACGCCATACCGGCAGAATGGTATAAGATAGAAAATGAAACAATAAGAAGCCATATGTTAGAAACCTTTAATCTATGTAGACTTGAGGGTAAAATTCCTAAATCTTGGTCAGAATCACTGACAACTTTAATACATAAACAGGGCACAGACCCAGAAAAAATTAAAAACTATAGGCCCATATCATTACTAAATGTAGATTATAAGATATTTATCGCCATTTATGCAGACAGACTCAAAAGAGTTATAAATGGAATAATACACCAAGACCAAAATGGGTTTCTACCAGGGAGACAAATTAAAAATAATCTTAGAACAGTAATAAATACATTAGAGTATTATGAACAATATCCAGGCAAGACAGCATCTTTAATGTTTCTAGGCGCTCAAAAGGCCTTTGATAACGTTAATTGGATATTCATAAAAATGCAACTAAATAAAATGAGATTTGGCCCAAAATTTGTTAACTTAATAGATACTATATATTCAAAACAAACAACTAACATAATATTGAACAACAATCAATTACCAACACTTGATATAAATAAGGGAGTTCGTCAAGGTTGCCCTATATCACCATTGTTATTTATCATGATTCTTGAAACTCTATTAATTAAAATAAGAGCGGATCCTAAAATAAAAGGTTTAACTGTAGGAGATGAAACTTATAAAGTCCAAGCCTTTGCAGATGATTTAACGTTCATAATTGAAGAACCGATAATAACAGTTCCTACTTTATTGCAAGCTATTGAACAATATGGAAAGGTAGCAGGTTTAAAGATAAACAAAAGCAAAACACATTTTTTGACTAAAAATATGAACAAAACACAAGAAACTAAACTAGAAAGCATCTCTGGAATAAAGACTGTAAAAAAAGTAAAATACTTAGGAATAAATTTAACAGCGAAAACAATAACATTAAAAAATGATAATTATATAAAATTATTAACAGAAATTAAAAAAGATTTAGCAATGTGGAATAATCTGAAAATATCATTCTTAGGAAGAATCGCAACAATTAAGATGAATATTTTACCCAAGGTTTTATTTCTCTTCCAGGTAATTCCAATAAATTTTTTTCAAAACTTTAACAAACCTAGTTAAAAAATTTATATGGCAAGGGAAAAAAGCAAGGATAAAAATGAACTGCTTAGAAGATATCAAAGAAAGAGGAGGATTTGGCCTTCCAAATTGGAAATTATACTATCAGGCTGCCGCATTAACATGGCTTAGAGAGTGGATAACTCTAGAGAACAAAAGAATACTTAACTTAGAAGGACATGATCTTATGCTTGGATGGCACGCATTTGTATGGTACGATAAGGAAAAAAATCATTCATATTTTAAAAGGCATACATTAAGGAAGTATCTACTAGAAGTTTGGAAAGACATAAAGAAAAATCACTTTTTAAATATCCCAGAATGGCTAGCTCCCCTAGAAGCAATAACGCATCCAAAGTCTATAAAAGACAAGAAAATAACTTATAGATATAAAGAATTATTAAATGACCAGGTGAAGCTAAAATCTAGGATTAAATTACAAGAAGAAGGGATAATAATAGACTGGTGGCATTATGCTCACATTCGATCTAGATACCAGAAGGATAAAACTCTTTATATTTTTAATAAAAGTAAGAATCTTTTAAGCAATTTAATTACTATTAATTCAATAAAAATGATAGGGAAAATATATAAATTTCTTATCGCTCATAAAAATATAGAGTTGACTTTAAAAGATACTATGATAAGATGGTGTAGAAATATTGGTAAGGAAATAGACATAGATACATGGGAGAAAGTTTGGATTAATAACTGGAAAATGACTAAATCAGTTTCAGTAAAAGAAAACCAAATCAAAATGTTCTACAGATGGCATCTCCCACCAAATAGGATAGCAAAAATGTTTCCCAAAACATCCCCATTATGCTGGAAATGTAAGAAGGATATAGGAACCTATTACCATCAATGGTGGACATGTGGTAAAGCTAAAATATATTGGAAGATGATAGAGAAAATATTAAAAGAAATAATAAAGCAAGATATAGATAATACCCCGGAATTTTACTTATTAGGAGTTACCAATCAGACCTATAAGAAAGAAATTCTTTATTTAATTATACACATATTAACTGCGGCTAGAATAATATATGCGCAAAACTGGAAAGGGGAGGAAATCCCCAAGGAAGAAGAAGTTATAGCTAAAATATTAGATTGCGCTGAAATGGACATGATGACAAGAAGATTAAATGATCAAGAAGATACTAAATTTTATGAAACATGGAACAATGTTTATAAATGGATAGATAAGAAAAAATAAGATATACACATTTATTTCTAGTTAATTTTTTGTATTTGTTTTTACCTAGGTGATAACAATATTAATACTAGTTTAAATACATTTTTTTTATGATTATGACATAGTAGTTTATGTATAAGTATAAGTATAAGTAACATATTAAGAATTTTGATGTATAATAGTTGAAATTAGTTTGAATGTTTTGTTTGATGAATATGGCATTTTACTATAGTAATTAAGATTACATTAAAGGTATTTTTTGATGACTATGTTATACTAACTTTACCTAATATTTACATTGTATTCAAGATTTGTAAAACCTTAACTCAAATTTACTAAACCTTTTAACATTTAACATATATTCAATTATGTATTCTCTTTTTGTATCTGAATGTATACTTTCAAAAGAAGCGGGGGAAATACACCCCCACTTTATGTTTAGTGTTTGTATGTGTGTCTGTTTATTTTATGAAAATTAATTTTAAAAAAAAATTAAAGCTTTGAGTAATTTTGTGAGAAAGGACACAGAAAAAATAAAAATAAATTCTAGGATGTTATTTGAAGGTGTTAAAGATCCAGATTGTTAAAAGTAAAAAGAAAGAATATGCAGATGGCTTATTTGATCAAGTTTAAAATAGACATTATATTTTATAACAAGGATTTTTTGCTGATATTAGGACTAATGATGAGGTTGATTTATTTGTTTATAATGAGATATGAAAAGAGCTTCTTTGTTATATTTAAAGAGAAAATGGTAACTTATTAAAATTGTTTATAATTATGATGAAGGGTGAAATCCATTATTCATATAATTCTTATTTATTATATCTTATTTTCTCTTTCTTTTCTAGCTTTCTCTTTCTTTCTAGCTTTTCTGAAATTTCAATTTTTTATTTTTTTATTTTTCTTGTAAAGTTTAATTTATAAATAACTGATCCAGAATTGTCTTGGGGGAGAGAAGGGAAATGCAAGGGCATATATAAGTTTGTGTGAACCCAAATCCCTACTCATCATTATATATTTGGTAACTTTTGCTGCAATGGGTTTATTTTATTTCCTCACTGTGACTGTTTTTTTAATTTCTTTTTCTTTTTATTTTTTCCTATTTAACACTGGTTTGCACATTCAATTGTTAAACTGAATATTAATATTTCAGCCAATTAATCATGGTTGGGTTTGTCATAGCCCTATGACAAAGTCATAGCATAGGGTCATAGCATAGGTTTTGTCAATAGTTGAAACCTTCCATTTCCCTAACATTTCCCATTTGATGATCAAATCCACCAGCCCATTTAATTTGATTCCAATTTCCAAACTGCCAAGATGCATCTTAAAGTTATAAACATAAAATATTTAGTTTTGAGGCCAATGTTAAATTTATTCTGGTAACATTATACACAAATCACATAATCTTTCTCCTGTCTTCTGAATGAACTGAATTCTGCCAAGAAAATCAACCGGAATATAATTCATTTACAGTATCGAAAATGTACATCAATTTCAATGTTTCTGTGCACTGGGCCGAAGTCATGAGGATTCATCCTGCTTTTTAAATTGTCAAGCTGTAATTTCTGTGTTCACCAACATATTATCTGGGCCACTGAAGAAATTTGAATAGCCATTCAGGTTTTTTTCCCTTTTAAGGCCAATTCTTTTTTGTTTTTACATTTATATAAAATAAGTATAAATATATAGTTTTTATTTAAAAATATTTCCCATTGGTCTTAAACACCGTATGGAAATGACTTCTGCAAGCCCAGTTGAAATCTATGAAAAAAATATGTTATAGTCCTACTAGAAGAGATGGAGATGGAGAGACTAAAGAGCAATAAGATCTTGGAATGGCAAGTTTGTAGCCAATTTAATTATGGTAACCCCTTGTGCTGTTTGGCAGAAAAACAAGCTTTTTCATTAGGAGTAAATAAATAAAAAATGAGAGGGGAACATCTCAGTCCTAATGAGAATAACTTTTTTAACAGTGTTTGCAAGGTTAGTGACCCCAATTCCAAACGAAACATAATGAGGGCAAAAGCTCACAATCCTTATTCACTCCATAGGATCAATTCAAATCAGGCCCATGTTCCTACATAACATTATAGAAAAACTGTACTAATACAGTCACATGCCACCTATAAACAGTAGCAAGTAGTTTGCATTTAAGTTTAAATATCCTGAATACTGTTCTGGTTCTCACTGAAAAGACACTCAGAAGAGTCAGTGCAAGGCTATTATTGATATCATATCTGATTTCATTTCAAAGGAGGGCATGAACTTCCTTGAATGAAATGATACTTGAATTCCCATGAGATGATATTTAAATCAGACTGAACCAATTTATTAGTTATAAGCAGAAAAATGTCTCCAACTTTCTAGCTTATTATTTAGATTCCTTCCTTCCTTCCTTCCTTCTTTCCTTCCTTCCTTTCCTCCCTCCCTCCTATCTGCAGAAGAATCTTACAAGCCAATTTTATGACTCTAGGAACTCTTGATGAGAGCAAAAAAAAAACCCCAAACAAACTCAGAAGTTTAAAAAAAGTGGAATTACAAGAGTCACGTCAAGAAGCCAAATAGTTTAATTTGAGAGCCCTCCATGTTCCTTGTCCAGCACAACAAATAGAAGCATTGATCTTTGAGATTACTTTCCCACATTTAAATCAGTTAAATATATGCAAAGGAGAGTGTTTTATAGTACCAGTGCTAATAAACTTAACAGCAAACAAAAAAACTGTTTAGGAGAGGAAAATATCATTTAGGTAATATTTGAAGTCAAGTATATAGCACACTTGCTAAAACCAAGGGAAAATGGTTTTCAATTAAGAGATTGGACAACCATTTGTCTGAAAGGGTGGGTTCTACTTACCTTCTTCACTGGTTTGCATCGAGATGGAAGTGCACATTTTGCGCACATCACTTCCCAGAAATGACCCACTGCGCATGCACAGTACTATAACAAAAGCTTCTGCGCATGCGGAGAAGCAAAACACAATGAGAGAACTGGTTCGGGGGTGTGGCAGGGCTGAGTTGCTGGCAGTTCCAGCTACCCCGGGCGCCAAGTTACTATTGGTTCTATAGAACCGATCTCAACCAGGAGGAACCCACCTCTGGTCTGAAATGGTATAGAGCAGTGATGGTGAACCTTTTTGCCCTCGGGTGCCGAAAGAGCATGTGCGCATGCTATCATGCATGCGTGAATGGCCACACCCATAATTCCATGCCTGGGGAGGGCGAAAACAGCTTCGATTGCCCCCTGGATGCCCTCTGGAGGCCAGAAACGGACTGTTTCCCAACTTCTGGTCGGCCCAGTAGGCTTGTGCTTCCCCTTCCCCAGGCTCCATAAGCTTCCATGGAGCAGGGAGAGGGTAAAAACACCCTCCCCATTCCCCCCAGAGGTTCTCTGGAAGACAAAAACACCCTCCGAGAGCCTCTGTGCGAGTCAAAAAATCAGCTGGCCGGCACACATGCACGTTGGAACTGAGCTAGGGCAACGGCTCGTGTGCCAGTAGATATGGCTCTGTGTGCCACCTGTGGCACCCATGCCATAGGTTCACCATCACTGGTATGGAGTTTTCTGCCAAATCAGGGGGGTGGACTAGAAAACCTGCAAGACCTCTTCCAGTCCTATCCTATCCGATCATAAAATCTCCTGTTGTAATTTCTTGTTTTTGAGATGCTTTGAATAAAATCCATGCATAGGCACAAGAGTGATTTGTTGCTAACTCACCCTTCCGTGATTAATAAAAACATGCCGTGTTATTAAGCCAAGATAAATTTGTATGTTTACTTGAATGCAGGATTTGGCTTTATTTAGGATAGGAAATTAACCAGCTTTATCAAAGAATGCATTTTCTAGAATACATATTGACTGACAAGAGATTCTCTTTGCTAGTGTGGATTTATTCTTGAGCCCGAATGTTATTTGAATGCATTTAATTAACTAGAGTAGCTGCATGGGATCTTTGCCATTATCATTTTTTATAGCACCACACTCTAACAGATCTGATGGTCATTATAGCTACTTCCTGAGATCACTGCAATTTATTTCTGGGCTCCAAGTTAATCACATGGAAAATCCAATCAGTAAATTGATTAGGTATTAAATTATGTTCTTTGTTAATATTCTATATTCCTTCCCTTACAGTTCAAAGATGCTATTAACTTTCTCCTTTCCCCTTTTAACCCTGCCTGATTTTTGTTATTGCAGCAGTTTTTCAATTCACAGGTTTGGCTGAGGCACCTCAAACAGGACGGTTAGTGTCCTGGCATAGTTTAGTCGCTAGGTGGCAATGGACTTAATTGTATCTATAAAAGAACAACCTCAAGCGATCTTATTAGAAGAGGAAGAGAAGGAGAAAGAGATGGGTTTCCATTCTGCTTTGCTTTTGAGCTGTGTGTTGCCTGTGTGCGTAGAGATATATAGATGGATAGATGGATAGATAGAATGATAGATAGATATAGAGAGATATGGAGATGGAGACATAGAGATATGCACATTTATTTTGAAGGACATGTTTCATTTTTCTGCTAATAAAACTTGACTAGGCTGTGAGTAAAGGTAATAACGTTGATGTGGTGGTGCATCTTGGCACAAATGATTTGTCCCAGAGAAATGTTAATGTAGTAAAAAGAGATTTTCAATGTCTAAGTGTGGAGCTGGGTAAAATAACTGATTCAGTGACTTTCTCAGAGGTGTTACCGGTTTGTGGCCAAGAGGATAAAACAACGTGTATCAGAGAGTTTAATGTGTGTTTAAGGCAGTGGTGTAAAGCTGAAGGTTTTGGCTATGTAAGTCATGATGTCAGTAGGTGGTCTAATAGGGAGTTGTTTTAGAGGGATGGTTTGCATCCATCATACAGAGGTACCCAGGTGCTCGGTGAGGAATTCAGAATTTTTTTGGACAGGCATTTAAACTAGGTAAAGGGGACAGAGATGTAACTGATGTGGGTGATTTCTGTCCCCTACCAATGAGGATAAATCAGTTTTTGGAAGCTTAGGAAAAGGGAGCTGCAAATAAAATAGATGTAGTTGTTGATGATAAGAAGCAAACTAATAATGAAAATAATGTTCTTTGGGTAATGTGCACGAATGCTCGAAACTTGAGCAACAAGCTCTGTGAGTTAATGGCCATAATATCTAGAGATAATTTGGATCTGGTTGCCATAACTGAGACATGGTTTAAGGATTCTAATGAATGGGAAATATCCATACCAGGATATACACTGTATAGGAAGGATAGAATAGAGAGAAGGGGAGGTGGAGTAGCCATTTATGTTAAAGAAAGTCTAAAAACAACACTAATTCAAAATACATGTCAAGATCTGGAGACTCTCTGGATTTGCATGCAAAATAAAGAAGGTTCTGTCATTAGAATTGGGGTGATCTATAGGCCTCCAGGGCAATCTGAGAAATATGACAACAAGATGGTGGATGAAATTACCCAAATGGCAGTAAAGGGAGATATTGTGGTTATGGGTGATTTCAACATGCCTGATGTTGACTGGAATATCCCCAGTGCCCTTACATGCAAAAGTAAGAATATAGTAGAGGCCTTTACAGGAGCAGCTCTGGCACAGCTGATTAAGACACCAACTAGAGGGGAGAATATTCTAGATTTAGTTTTTACGAATGGGAATTAGGTTTCAGAGGTCAAGGTGGGAGAAAATTTAGGTTGCAGTGACCATCTATGTTTGTGGTTTGATGTAAAAACTCATTGTGAGCAATCCTATAATGCAACCAAAGTATTGGATTTCAGAAAAACACATTTTAATGCAATGGGGGAATATTTAGATAATGAATTAAAGGGGAGGGATAAAATGGCAGGAGCGAGCACCCAGTGGACTGTATTAAAAAAGGCCATCTTTAAAAGCCACTGGACTGTATGTAAGACAAATAATTAAAGGTAAAAGGAAGAAGAAACCGCTATGGTTTAGCAATGATGTAAGGGCTATAGTCAATGAAAAAAAGGCTGCCTATAGGAGGTATAAAGAGTCTGGAAGTATAGCTGATAGGGAGGTGTATAAAATGAGACAGAAGGAGGCGAAACAGATAATATATGTTGCTAAAGCCTCAAAAGAGGAAGAAATTGCCAAATCTGTAAGGAAGGGGGATAAAACCTTCTGCAGATATATTAGTGATAAGAAGAAGAAAAACCGCGGCATCATGAAGCTTAGTACAGGGAATAATACATGCATTAATGGGAATAAGGAGATCGCTGACCATTTCAATAGCTACTTCTGTTCAGTTTTCTCAAAAGACACCTTACAAAATAATACTATAGAGGGATATAGCATTGCTTCCAGCTGTACGTATTCAGCTCCAGTGATCTTAGAAGCCGATGTCTTAGAAGAACTTGAACGATTAAAGATAAATAAGGCAATGGGTCCAGATGGCATCCACCCCAGAGTTCTTAAAGAACTCAGATCTGTCATTGCTACCCCCCTGACTGATTTGTTTAACCAATCCTTGTTAACAGGAGAAGTTCCTGAGGATGGCCAGTGTTGTGCCTATCCACAAGAAGGGCAGTAGAGAAGAAGCTGGTAACTACAGGCCAATTAGCTTGACATCAGTTGTAGTTAAAATGATGGAGACTCTATTCAAAAAGAGGATAAATCAGCACCTAAAAAACAATAACTTATTGGACCCAAATCAGCATGGCTTTACTGAAGGCAAATCATGTCAGACTAATCTCATTGATTTCTTTGACTATGTCACAAAGGTGTTGTATGAAGGTGGTGCCATGGATATTGCCTACCTGGACTTCAGCAAAGCCTTTGATACAGTTCCACATAAAGAGCTGACAGATAAATTAGTGAAGATTGGACTTAATCCCTGGATAGTTCAATGGATTTGCAGCTGGTTGAAGCGTAGACATCAGAGAGTTATTGTTAACGGCGAGTATTCTGAGCAGAGTCAGGTTACAAGCGGTGTGCCACAAGGGTCTGTTCTGGGTCCTATTCTTTTTAATATGTTTGTGAGTGACATAGGGGAAGGTTTGGTAGGGAAGGTTTGCCTATTTGCCGATGATTCTAAAGTGTGCAATAGGGTTGATATTCCTGGAGGCGTCTGTAATATGGTAAATGATTTAGCTTTACTAGATAAATGGTCAAAGCAATGGAAACTTCAGTTTAATATTTCCAGATGTAAAATAATGCACTTGGGGAAAAGGAATCCTCAATCTGAGTATTGTATTGGCAGTTCTGTGTTAGCAAATACTTCAGAAGAAAAGGATTTAGGGGTAGTGATTTCTGACAGTCTCAAAATGGGTGAACAGTGCAGTCAGGCAGTAGGGAAAGCAAGTAGGATGCTTGGCTGCATAGCTAGAGGTAGAACAAGCAGGAAGAGGGAGATTATGATCCCGCTATATAGAATGCTGGTGAGACCACATTTGGAATACTGTGTTCAGTTCTGGAGACCTCACCTACAAAAAGATATTGACAAAATTGAACGGGTCCAAAGACGGGCTACAAGAATGGTGGAAGGTCTTAAGCATAAAACGTATCAGGAAAGACTTCATGAACACAATCTGTATAGTCTGGAGGACAGAAGGAAAAGGGGGGACATGATCGAAACATTTAAATATATTAAAGGGTTAAATAAGTTCCAGGAGGGAAGTGTTTTTAATAGGAAAGTGAACACAAGAACAAGGGGACACAATCTGAAGTTAGTTGGGGGAAAGATCAAAAGCAACATGAGAAAAAATTATTTTACTGAAAGAGTAGTAGATCCTTGGAACAAACTTCCAGCAGACGTGGTAGATAAATCCACAGTAACTGAATTTAAACATGCCTGGGATAAACCTATATCCATCCTAAGATAAAATACAGAAAATAGTATAAGGGCAGACTTGATGGACCATGAGGTCTTTTTCTGCCGTCAGACCTCTTTGTTTCTATGTTTCTATGACTATATATGTTTCTAAGTATGAATTTGCTGTGTCCAGGACTAGGGGTCTTCTGAAAATAACTTCCCAGAAAGAGGCTGAGCTGATACCTTTTCCTGTGTGGTTCCTACTCTATGGAAGCCAGTCCCAAAATTGCTTCAGTCTCATTTTTCCAGGGTTAGAGTTAGAGTTGTAACAGTGACAGAAACATCTCTTTCCCTAAACTGATCAATTGTTCTAGTTCGGATATTGCATGTTTTAATGAGGAATATTATAAAGTTTTAAGTCTGCTGTGTCCTTGAAATTCTTTCCCGATATAACATCTGGATTTATATGTATTTTAGAATACGCTGTTATGGAGTGATAATATAGTGATTTGTTAACACCTATTTGTTTAAGCAATGGGGAGATAAATTATGTGTCTCTGTACAATTTTGAACCAAATTTGGAAAATCAGTTTTAAATTGTATGAGAAGCTGTCAGAAGCAGACAGAAGGTTTTTACACACATCATCTGGGTTGGAAAAGGCAATAGAATTGGGTCAGAGATGGACAAAATGAAGAATCGTTAGAGCTGTTGTGGCAAAAACCCCAAGACTATACAATGTGAATATTATATCATAATATTGCTCCTAATATCATATCCCTCTAATAATATGAATGTACCTAAGGATCATAAGGATGGATTTTTTTTCAAAGTATTTTTTTCATCCCCTTTAATTTCTTTCCATAAAGGTAGCAGCTACAACATACTTCTTATTTAGTTCACTGCATGCCACTCAGCTCTAATACTAATCATTGTCAATGTTAGCTTACAACACATCAATGATGGCAGGAAAAGGAGAAAGTTAGCAGCATATTGATTGGCTGCAACCTGGATGCCACTGATAACATCAGCTAGTAGCTCAGTTGTTTCAGCTTCTTTTATCTAGAATGCTGAATTTGAAATTGGAAGTAATGATGTGTAGCATTGTAATGCAACAAGCAAAACAATAATTTTCTTCTTTTTTTTTTTTTTTTTTTGTGGCTGGTAAGATTTCACTACCGTGCATTGGGTTTCTACATATTTCGTTCTAATGTTGGGGTTGATATTAAGAGTGGACAACATGAATAATTCCAAAGTAGCAGCTGCCAATTCTACGGTCAACTTTGTTTGTTTGTTTGTTTGTTTGTTTGTTTGTTTGAGTTGAAAGGGACCTTGTAGGTCATCTAGTCCAACCTCAACCTCAGGCAGGAGTTCCTACACCAGTGATGGCGAATCTTTTTTTTGGTCATTTGGGGTTATTTTTATTTGGGTTTATAAGGGGGTTTTATAACTATTATTAATGTTTGACTTCTTTTTTATTATTATATTATTGTATTGTTTGTATTGTTGTAAGCCGCCATGAGTCCTACGGGATTGGGTGGCATAGAAATTGAATAAATTAAATTAAATTAAAATGTATTTCTTGCCCAGCTGGTCATAGTCCCTCATTATTGTTTTCAAGTCCTTTTTTGTATCATTTCTTCCTACGTGGAGTAATAGTAGAGGGTTATAGTCTGAGGGTTTTATTATTTCAGTTAGTTTCTCTGCTACGCCCATGATTTTAGCTCCAGGGAATCAGCATACCTCTCTGGAATAATTGTCTGGTCTACAGATGGCGGGTTCAGTTCCTTTGAAGATTGAATTTCCTTTACTGGTACTCTCCTTTTTTCTTTTCTGGGGTTGTTTGGGGATTTTTTTTCTCTCTGTCATTTGGTAGTGCTGATTGTTGAGGATTCTTTCTGGTGCTTGTTTTTCAATTGCCTGTATGTTTTCTTCTATTGGGAGTCCATGGCAGTAATGGGCAGCCAAAAATTTTACTGCTACACTGTGGGTGTGGCTTATCTTGTGGGTGTGGCTTGATTGTCATGTGACTGGGTAGGAGTGGCTTGCTGCCCATGTGACCAGGTGGAAGTGGCTTGAATGATCATCATCGCTCAAGTGAACTGTTAAGTCCTCGACTTACAACATCACCAATGTCACTTTCTGGGGTGACACTTTGCTTCACATTTTGCGCGCTCTCCTTACTGGGTTGCCCCCTGCCTCAGGCTGGGTAGCTAGGCGAACGGGTGCCAATCAGCTGTTGTGAAAAGAGGTCCCTGCAACTCCTGCCAGTGCTGGTCTCCCTTCCGCTTTCCAAGGAGGAGGAGGAGGAAGATGGGAGGGGGGAATAGTCAACTGGAGCTGGACACACAGCTTCATTTCCACCAGTGGAACTGTGTTCCATCCCGTCCTGCCTGCTGCTCACCCCTGGTTCATGGTATTGGTTGTTTATAGCCAATGAGGTTGGATCTGGGTAGGTTAATTTGGACAGAGATTTTGTAATTGGTTTGTGCTTTTTTTCTGTGGGTGACATGTGTCTATCTGCTTTCTTTCTGCAAAGAGTCAGCTCTATTGGGAATTGCTTGGTCATTTTTATGTTCAATTTGTGCATGTTCTTTTTGTGGTATTTGGGATTTCTAATTTTTTTGGTTGAGTTTCAGGGTGTTTAGATTTTTCTCTACATCTTCTGCTTTTTCTTCTAGTAATTTGATTAGTTTGCATTTGGTGCATGTTTAGTTTAGAGGCATTTACATGGTGTATGTTCTGCAGATCACAATAGAGTCTGTGCCATCTTCATTGTGTGATATTGTTTTGGCGCAAGGGGGGGGGTAACAATGAAGGGCTACCAAAATTTTTACTACCACACTGTGGGCATGGATTATGAAGGATGCATTACATTTTCTTTCAACATATTTCAGTGCAAATTGGGTGCTCTGGGGTGGAGGTCCATTTTTGCTATCCCACTGCGTTCCTCCCATCCAGGCAGCAACCCACCCCTGGAGTGTAGATCCTATTTTTTTCAGGGGAAATTGTCCTATTGGACAATTTAACCTTAATTTGGATGCTGTGAATTGTATTACAGTGATCCCCCGGTTATTGCGAGGGTTCCGTTCCAGGACCCTCCGCAATGAGCGAAATTTCGCGAAGTAGCGCTGCGGAAGTAAAAACACCGTCTGCGCATGCGCGATCTTTTTTTAAAATTATTTTAAGTCCGCGCGTGCGCAGACGGTGGGGCGACGGCAGTTCGGAGGCTGGCAATGGTTATTTTTCATGGTTTTTTCCTGCTCTCAAGTTCCTAGCTCTCAGTGAGTAAACCTGCCACTTTTGATTTTAAAGTCCATTTTTAACAGGGTTTCTTCTGGTCAAGTTCCTAGCTCTCAGTGAGTAAACCTGCCACTTTTGATTTTAAAGTCCATTTTTAACAGGGTTTCTTCTGGTCAAGTTCCTAGCTCTCAGTGAGTAAACCTGCCACTTTTGATTTTAAAGTCCATTTTTAACAGGGTTTCTTCTGGTCAAGTTCCTAGCTCTCAGTGAGTAAACCTGCCACTTTTGATTTTAAAGTCCATTTTTAACAGGGTTTCTTCTGGTCAAGTTCCTAGCTCTCAGTGAGTAAAACCTGTCACTTTTGATTTTAAAGCCCATTTTTAACAGGGTTTCTTCTGGTCAAGTTCCTAGCTCTCAGTGAGTAAAACCTGCCACTTTTGATTTTAAAGTCCATTTTTAACAGGGTTTCTTCTGGTCAAGTTCCTAGCTCTCAGTGAGTAAAACCTGCCACTTTTGATTTTAAAGTCCATTTTTAACAGGGTTTCTTCTGGTCAAGTTCCTAGCTCTCAGTGAGTAAACCTGCCACTTTTGATTTTAAAGTCCATTTTTAACAGGGTTTCTTCTGGTCAAGTTCCTAGCTCTCAGTGAGTAAAACCTGCCACTTTTGATTTTAAAGCCCATTTTTAACAGGGTTTCTTCTGGTCAAGTTCCTAGCTCTCAGTGAGTAAAACCTGCCACTTTTGATTTTAAAGTCCATTTTTAACAGGGTTTCTTCTGGTCAAGTTCCTAGCTCTCAGTGAGTAAACCTGCCACTTTTGATTTTAAAGTCCATTTTTAACAGGGTTTCTTCTGGTCAAGTTCCTAGGTCTCAGTGAGTAAACCTGCCACTTTTGATTTTAAAGTCCATTTTTAACAGGGTTTCTTCTGGTCAAGTTCCTAGCTCTCAGTGAGTAAAACCTGCCACTTTTGATTTTAAAGCCCATTTTTAACAGGGTTTCTTCTGGTCAAGTTCCTAGCTCTCAGTGAGTAAAACCTGCCACTTTTGATTTTAAAGTCCATTTTTAACAGGGTTTCTTCTGGTCAAGTTCCTAGCTCTCAGTGAGTAAACCTGCCACTTTTGATTTTAAAGTCCATTTTTAACAGGGTTTCTTCTGGTCAAGTTCCTAGCTCTCAGTGAGTAAACCTGCCACTTTTGATTTTAAAGTCCATTTTTAACAGGGTTTCTTCTGGTCAAGTTCCTAGCTCTCAGTGAGTAAAACCTGCCACTTTTGATTTTAAAGCCCATTTTTAACAGGGTTTCTTCTGGTCAAGTTCCTAGCTCTCAGTGAGTAAAACCTGCCACTTTTGATTTTAAAGTCCATTTTTAACAGGGTTTCTTCTGGTCAAGTTCCTAGCTCTCAGTGAGTAAAACCTGCCACTTTTGATTTTAAAGTCCATTTTTAACAGGGTTTCTTCTGGTCAAGTTCCTAGCTCTCAGTGAGTAAACCTGCCACTTTTGATTTTAAAGTCCATTTTTAACAGGGTTTCTTCTGGTCAAGTTCCTAGCTCTCAGTGAGTAAACCTGCCACTTTTGATTTTAAAGTCCATTTTAACAGGGTTTCTTCTGGTCAAGTTCCTAGCTCTCAGTGAGTAAAACCTGCCACTTTTGATTTTAAAGCCCATTTTTAACAGGGTTTCTTCTGGTCAAGTTCCTAGCTCTCAGTGAGTAAAACCTGCCACTTTTGATTTTAAAGTCCATTTTTAACAGGGTTTCTTCTGGTCAAGTTCCTAGCTCTCAGTGAGTAAACCTGCCACTTTTGATTTTAAAGTCCATTTTTAACAGGGTTTCTTCTGGTCAAGTTCCTAGCTCTCAGTGAGTAAACCTGCCACTTTTGATTTTAAAGTCCATTTTTAACAGGGTTTCTTCTGGTCAAGTTCCTAGCTCTCAGTGAGTAAAACCTGCCACTTTTGATTTTAAAGCCCATTTTTAACAGGGTTTCTTCTGGTCAAGTTCCTAGCTCTCAGTGAGTAAAACCTGCCACTTTTGATTTTAAAGTCCATTTTTAACAGGGTTTCTTCTGGTCAAGTTCCTAGCTCTCAGTGAGTAAACCTGCCACTTTTGATTTTAAAGTCCATTTTTTACCTGGTTTTTGGCTCTCATGTCCTCCTTCCATCCCTCCCTCCTTCCTTTAGTAAAAAGCACTTAAACAATGACAGAATAAAAAACCCCAGCCCTCACCTGTGTTTGAATTTCATTCACTCAGTCATTCATTCATTCTTCTCTATGCCACTCAGTCCCAACACTTTCAACCCACAAATTACCATTTCCCATCCCCTTACTGTACCTCTACCTGTACCTGTAACCTGTACACATTGAATACACTTAGTCATCCTGATAGAAACAATAAAAATATTTATTTATTTTTTACATTTTTGGGGGGGGGTTAGCATAACTAGGATAAATCGGGATCTTCTTCTATCACCATGTCTACAATGGACGCTGCAGGTGATGTTGTGGCAGACCTCTTGGTTTTCGTGAGAAACATAGTTATGGGCAGTTGTTGGCGCGTTTTCTTTTGCTTGGCTAACAAGGCTCTGTATGGTGCAATGGTGTTGTCAAGGGAGGCCTTAAAGTGTATAGAGCGAGTCATGTTGGGATCCCAAAGTTCCGCCATGTGTTGCAGATGTGCAGCAGTTCTGTTCATTTCTGCAAGCCGCTCTAGCGTTAGGCCAACATCTTCTTCTTCCTCAGCTTCTACAACTCCCTCCTCTTCTTCACTCGCTGACCTGGTCAGCTCCTCCAGATCTTTGTCTGTCAGCGGTAGGCCATGCTCATCTATCAAACCATTGACTTCCGCTGGTGTCATGTCAACGAAGCCTTCTCCACCCAGTGCCTGTGCCAGCTTCACAGACTTCTGGACTGCAGCATCTTGGATTTCTTCGGGAGCAAATCCCCTGTGATCATGCACCACTTCTGGCCACAATTTCTTCCAGCAGGCATTCATTGTCTGCGACTTCATATCCACTAAGGCACTCTGAATGTTCGTCAGACAAGATGCAATTGTGTACTGACGCCAGTAGGCCTTCAATGTGAAGTTTGCATCAGCATCCATTGATGCCACGATGCTTCCAAGAGAATTGCGCGTGTACAGTGCCTTAAATGCGCGGATAATACCTTGATCCATCGGCTGGATAAGCGATGTGGTGTTTGGTGGCAAGAATTCGACTTGCACCCCATCATGTTCATCTGCCAGATCATCATGGCCTCCGGCATTGTCCATTAGGAGAAGCACTTTGAAATCTAGTCCTTTGGCAGCCAAATAAACCTGCACCTGTGGGATGAAGCAGTGATGAAACCAGTCCCGCGTGAGGGGTTTTGTAATCCATGCTTTAGGATTATGCATCCAGTACACTGGCAATGCATTCTTATTTCTGTTCTTGAGGGCTCTTGGATTTTGTGACTTATAAATTAGCCCTGGCTTCAGCAAAAAGCCTGCTGCATTCCCACACATGACCAAAGTCACTCTATCTTTCATGGCCTTAAAGCCAGGGGCTTTGGCTTCATCTTGCATCAAGAAAGTCCGTGAAGGCATCCTCTTCCAGAACAGGCCTGTTTCATCCATGTTGAACACCTGTTCTGGATGGTAGTCCCCTTCTGCAATTAGATCTCTAAAGGTGTGCCGGACAAAGTTTTCAGCTGCACCTGTATCTGCTGAGGCAGCTTCTCCATGCAATGACACACTCTTCAGGCCATAGCGCCGTTGAAATCTGTCAAACCACCCTTTGCTTGCTGTGAATGTGGCTGGGGCTGAAGAAGCAGAAGATGTTGATGGCTGGGGGTCTTCAGAGTCATCTACAGAGAATGACAGGAAAGGGAGAGAGAAGTGACTTGAATGAAAGCATACAGTCTTTCCATCCCTCCCCTCCCTCCCTCCCTCCTAACATCCCTCCCTCCCTCCATCCATCCATCCTTCCATCACTCCCTCCTTCTCTCCCTCCCTCCTAACATCCCTCCCTCCCTCCCTCCTTCCATCACTCCCTCCTTCTCTCCCTCCCTCCCTCCTAACATCCCTCCCTCCCTCCATCCATCCATCCTTCCATCACTCCCTCCTTCTCTCCCTCCCTCCTAACATCCCTCCCTCCCTCCTTCCATCACTCCCTCCTTCTCTCCCTCCCTCCCTCCTAACATCCCTCCCTCCATCCATCCATCCATCCTTCCATCACTCCCTCCTTCTCTCCCTCCTAACATCCCTCCCTCCCTCCTTCCATCACTCCCTCCTTCTCTCCCTCCCTCCTAACATCCCTCCCTCCCTCCTTCCATCACTCCCTCCTTCTCTCCCTCCCTCCCTCCTAACATCCCTCCCTCCCTCCATCCATCCATCCTTCCATCACTCCCTCCTTCTCTCCCTCCCTCCTAACATCCCTCCCTCCCTCCCTCCTTCCATCACTCCCTCCTTCTCTCCCTCCCTCCCTACCTCCATCCTTCCATCACTCCCTCCTTCTCTCCCTCCCTTCTCTCCCTCCCTCCTAACATCCCTCCCTCCCTCCATCCTTCCATCACTCCCTCCTTCTCTCCCTCCCTTCTCTCCCTCCCTCCTAACATCCCTCCCTCCCTCCATCCATCCTTCCATCACTCCCTCCTTCTCTCCCTCCCTTCTCTCCCTCCCTCCCCCCATCCATCCATCCCTCCCTCCTTCCATCCATCCTTCCACCCTTAACACTTAATACTTAAATACAGTATGTAATGACAGAATAAAAAACCTCAGCCCTTACCTGCGTTTCCCTCATCTGCATCGCCTTCTTCTGTGTCTTCAAGACGGTTGTACAATTGTTGTGCCTTGGTTCTTATAGTGTTGGTATCCAAAGCAATGCTCTTTTTGCGGCAGTCTTGTACCCACACAGACAAAGCAGCTTCCATCTTCATAAGCCTTTTGTTTCTAGGCGTCACTATTCTTTTTGCACCCTTGTTGAATGATATCAGAGAACTTTGCCTTATCTTCTTCTCCTCTTTCCTAATGTATCGCACAGTCGATTCGTTGATCCCATAATGCCGACCAACCTCTACATTAGAATGTCCCGCTTTCAGCATGTCCAAAAGTTCAATCTTTTCCTTAATTGTCAGCATCTTCCTGCTCTTTTTAGCATCTCCGGCTCCACTCCGCATGGAACGTTTAGGTGCCATCTTCCACGAAGTCTTCACAAAAGAGCTCCAAGCAAGAGATCGAAGAAACAGATCCAAGAAAGAGCTCCAAGCAAGAGATCGAAGAAACAGATCCAAGAAAGAGCTCCAAGCAAGAGATCGAAGAAACAGATCCAAGACAGAGCTCCAAGCAAGAGATCGAAGAAACAGATCCAAGACAGAGCTCCAATGCAAGAAACAGCTCCGACCAACAGCTCACAAAGTTCCAAGACAGAAACGGCTGCACAAGTTGCAAGTTGCAAAGGAAAGCAAAGCAAATCACTGATTGGCCGAGATTTCTGCCCATCAGCAATGACAATGGTGATTGGCTGAAATTTTGCTGTATCACCATTGCCATTGCAATGGCAAAGCTGATTGGCCGAGATTTCGGCCAACCAGCAATGCCACACGTCAGTTTGGTCAGTTTGGGCGGGAAAAACCGGGCAAGTACTGTATTTTTAACTTTTTTTTTTTTTTTGAAAAATCGCGATGTAGCCTGTAAAGCGTTTCGCAACGATCGAGATGGTAGCAATTGCTCAAAAATCGCGAAGTACCATGTAAAGCGTTTCGCAACGATCGAGATGGTAGCAATTGCTCAAAAATCGCGAAGTACCCTGTTCGCAATGGTTGGGGACGCAATAAACGGGGGATCACTGTATTCCATAAATCAATTTTTGCCTGGGATTATGCAGGATTACAAGAAAAACAATGCCCATGCTTGAAAAGAAGTTTGGTTGAAAAGAAGTTTGGTTGAAAAGAAGTTTGGTTGAAAAGAAGTTTGGTTGAAAAGAAGTTTGGTTGAAAAGAAGTTTGGTGGAAAAGAAGTTTGGTTTCTGTTGTTTCTTTTCTTACTGCCTCTGTCACATTATTTACAGACCTTGAATGAAGGATATTATTTTCATTTTATTTTTAAACAGCACCCTAAATCATTATGTTTATTGCTTACTTTCACTTCAATGTCATAGTTTTCACAGATAATAGGATGTTATGAATACTGTAGTATTGTACCTGGGCTATTCTCAACTGAGTTTTGTAAGTAGAAACTTGAAGTAGTCTATTTTCCTATTGTGAATGATATTTCTTTTCAGTACAATCCAGCATGCTTTTCAAAATCCATTTTCCTTTATTCCCAAACACAGCTGATGATTTATATATGTATAATTACAGGCAGACTCCCCAGGTTCAAATCCCGGTATGGGTATGGCAAGCTGATGAGAGCAAAATAGCTTGAAATAGATCTATACTAGTCTCCCTTCCTTTTCATTATCAGCAAATATTTTACTGCCTTAGATATGGCCCCTAAAGGGGCCGAGAGGCAAAAAGGAAGCAGTATGGTCCCTCCCATATTTGTGTATACCAGGGTAATTTGATAGAAAAAAACATATAACTCTTCCCTAGTATAAGCTGAGAGGAGGAGATCCTGTGGTCTAAAGGTAAAAGCTACTGCCTTACAAGCAGACTCCCCAGGTTCAAATCCCGGTAGGGGTATAGCTATCTGATGAGAGCAAAATAACTTGAAATAGATCTATACTAGTCTCCCATCACTTTCATTATCAGCAAAAATATGTCCGAGTCTGCGGAGAGGGGCGGCATACAAATATAAATAAATAAATAAATAAATAAATAAATAAATAAATAAATAAATAAATAAATAAATAAATAAATAAATGTTATACACACACAGACACATATTTTTGCTGATAATGAAAAGGAAGGAAGACTAGCATAGATCTATTTCAAGCTATTTTGCTCTTATATATAAACTCTCTCTCTCTCTACACACACACATACACACACACACACACACACACACAACACACAGAGAGACAGTTAAGGGCTGCCAAATTTTTTACTACCACACGGTGGCCGTGGCTTATTTTGTGGGTGTGTCTTGCCAGCCATGTAACCAGGTGGGAATGGCTTGATGATCATGTGACCGGGGTTGGCTTAAAGGTCATGTGACTGGCTTAAAGGTGGCCAACTTGACGTCACTCATGCCAAATATCTCTATCACCTTACACAGTTGGGAAAAACTTTTAATTGGATATGCTGCTTTCAGTGAAGGCTGCAAAAAAATTTACTACCACACTGTGAGCGTGGCTTATTTTGTGGGTGTGGCTTGCTGGCCATGTGATCAGGTGGTTGCTTAAAGGTCATGTGACTGGCCAACTTGATGTCACTCATGTCAAGGGCTTGGGTTAGGGTTAGGGTGCCTGGCCTCTCCTGGCCTCAAAGAGATACAATTTCCCTATCTATTTACTATTACTGAACATCCAAAATATACTATTTAATTCTATGTATGTATATATATATATATATATATATATATATATATATATATATATATATATATTTTTTAGATTTGTATGCCGCCCCTCTCCGCAGACTCATACACATAGGCACACAGAAATATTCATTATCTACTATATAAACTGGATGTGTATGAACACACATACACATGTGCGCACACAGCTCTTCTAAAATTATAAACATTCAACCTCATTTACTATGATAGGAAAAACATACCTAGAGCCCAAAAGGGAAAAAAGGTGGGGGGGAATCAAATTTTTTCTACCATACCGGGAGGCAGTGTTCCCTCTAATTTTTTGGGGAGGTGGGCGGAAAAGTATAGTGTCTGAGCGGCAGTCCCTTTGGGACTGGGCGGCCCAGAAATAATAAATAAATAAATAAATAAATAAATAAATGAATGAATGAATGAATGAATGAATGAATGAATGAATAAATAAATAAATAAATAAACAAACAAACAAACAAACAAACAAAAAAACCACCCTGTTTTGCCTCAGAGAATTTCAAAATAAAATACTGTACTGTGTGTCTATAACAGTGAGCTCATAATAGGGCAACTCTATCAATATCAAAATGCCACTTAAATAGTTGAGCTAGTTCCAAACTAGATTTTGATTTTCTTTCTGTCTTCCTTACTCCCATTCTTTTTCTTTCTCTTTTCCTTCCTCTCTTTTTTCTATCTGTTTCTCTCTCTTCCTCTCTTCCTCTCTCTCTCCTTCCCTCTCACTCTTTCCCTCTCGGCTTCTGGGCAGGTTTGGAAAACTCTGAGTTGATGATGATTTTTAAGTGAGCGATTGCTCACTGCTCAGCTTAGAGGGAACTATGCCGGGAGGAGCCCATCACTGCACACACACTATAAAGCTAAGTGTGGGTTGGGATTGAAACCTTCCCTTTCAGTAATATTTGAAGCTGTCTTTCAACTAGGGCCAAACTATTTTTATATTTAATTAAAAATTATGTTATGTTGATTATATTATTAAGATTATTTACTTCTAATTATATTATTTTGGTTATATATAA
This sequence comes from Erythrolamprus reginae, assembly GCF_031021105.1. NCBI lineage: Eukaryota > Metazoa > Chordata > Lepidosauria > Squamata > Dipsadidae > Erythrolamprus > Erythrolamprus reginae. Next base: position 268,459,557 of record NC_091951.1, on the reverse strand, counting down.
TGCTTTCTATATATTGCAAACCTTTCCCTGCCTATGTCTTACCTCTTTGCAAAGGTTTTTGAATTCTACAGAACAGAACGTTTTCTCTTCATTGACATACTGTCATAACTGAATGTCTGCACCAAATGGATTATTAAGTCCATCAGGCACAGGAAGAAAAAAAAGTTAAATCCAGTCAGTGTAAGGTCTTTTGCTCACAGAATTCCGTGCTAAACGGGACACTGGAGATAAATTCTGCATCCATTTATCTCTCCAGTTGAACATTACATTTGCCTCTATTTAACGTCAGCACAGCGAGCTCTTATCTATGGGTTTGCTACAGCTAGCACATTTCCACCAAGTTGGTGTCAAAATGCAAAATTAGCAATTAATATAACAAAGCCAGCAAAAAGAGAGAGAGGGGAGAGAACTGTAAGTGAGTGAAAGTGATGGGCATGATATATGAATATCATTAGGGCTTTCTCAAAGAAAGTGGATGGGGTTCTGTAGATGCCACAAGGCAATGCAGTATTTCAGTATTTCACTCGTCACTGGAACGCTCTGAAGCAGATGGACTGTGTGACTGATGATTCAATAATTGCTCTCATTAAAAATGTTCACGCTTTTAATTCCCCCCCCCCTCACATTCTGTGACGAGCCCGGGAATGAAATGGTTCTGTCATTGTCAGCAGATAGATAATTGAGTTTGCTTTGATTTCCTGGAGTGCCCAATCCCTACCCTGCATTGACGGTTGACAACGACTGACATGCAGTGCAACATTTAAATAGTTTCTGCCTATCTGAAAGGAGAGAAATATCATAGCAAAATATCCTCACACTTTCACCTTCTTTGCTTCAGTGCGCGTAGCCAGTAATCCACCTGGCCCAGGAGACGGAAATAAATTGGCTTTTTTTCTCCCCTGCAAAATTCAAAAAGGGGGAAATGGGCAGAGATTTGAACGTAGACGGAATACTGAATACTGATTATTGCTACATGTAACTCATTTAAAAGGCAGAAGTTTTGTATTTTAGGAACTATTATCCAGTTCTGCAAAAGAATGGATTCATCTTATCCTTTAAAAAAAAAAAGAATATTAATTATTATGATTTATTGATTAGTGTCAACTTTTAGTGGTTCTATAGGTAGATTTTCTGTGGGTAGATTAGGTAGATTTTAATTGTGTACATTTTTTTCCGAAGAAACATAATGTAGCCATTTTCAGCCGGGCATTTTACTTATTATTATTATTATTATTATTATTATTATTATTATTATTTATTGGATTTGTATGCCGCCCCTCTCCGCAGACTCGGGGCGGCTAACAACAGCAGTAAAACGGTACAACAAAATCCAATACTAAAAAAAATAAAAATAAAAAAGCAGTTAAAAACCCATTATATAAAAACCAATCATACATACAAACATACCATACATAAAATTGTGAAGGCCTAGGGGGAAAGTGTATCTTAGTTCCCCCATGCCTGGCGACAGAGGTGGGTTTTAAGCAGCTTACGAAAGGCAAGGAGGGTGGGGGCAATTCTAATCTCTGGGGGGAGTTGGTTCCAGAGCGTCGGGGCCGCCACAGAGAAGGCTCTTCCTCTGGGTCCCGCCAAGCGACATTGTTTGGTTGACGGGACCCGGAGAAGACCCACTCTGTGGGACCTAAGTGGTCGCTGGGATACAATACAAGAAACTGTTTACAGCTTTGGCATTTACAATACATCTTTGGGATCTTGTCTTTAATACCATCTGCTGGAAAAACTGTACTGGGGTGCCAAACAGTTCTGGCCCACAAGCAGTGATGGGCTACCAAAATGTTTACTACCACACTGGGGGCATGGATTGCATTTTGTTTCAACATCTTTCAGTGCAAATTGGGTGCTCTGGGGTGAAGATCCAAATTTTTCTAGCGGAACTGCATTCCTAACCATTCCCACAAGGTCTGCGGAGAGGGGCAGCATACAAATCTAATAAATAATAATAATAATAATAATAATAATAATAATAATAATAATAATACTTAAACTGGCCCACAGGGCTGCCCTGGAAACAGCAAAGAGCCTGCCCATGGTGCTGCTGCCAGCAAAAACAAGCTCCTGAGCTCCATTTTTGGCTGTGAAGGTCTCCTGCAACTCTCTGCCAGGGAAAACAGAACTGGGAAGGGCTGAACGCGCCACCTGAGCTCTGTTTTCCCTGGCAGAGGGTTACAGGAGGCCGTCATAGCCAAAAACAGAACACGGGAGCCTATTTTCAGTGACAGAGTGCTCAGGCCTGCACAGGCGCCCTCAGCACAAATGATATTAATTTGCCACACCCATCCCAGCCATGCCCACACCAATCCCCAAGGTCCAATACAATCCTGATGCGGCGCTCTATGAAATCGAGTTTGACACCCTTGAACTATTCATCATGACACTTTTCTTTTTAGCCAGTTGTGTAGCTAGTGGCCCATTCGACCGTATGCCATTTTGAAACAGTACCACCTGTGGTTGCCTTTTCTAAGAAAAAGAAAAAGACAGATTTTCTTGCGTTTGTCATCCTTCGCTCAAATTCATCAATCAGTTTGCTTCCCACAAAATTTTGCAAGAGTTCAATATTGTTCTTTATTCTAAGGCAGTGGTTCTCAACCATTCTAATGCCATGACCCCTTAATACAGTTCCTCATGTTGTGCTGACCCCCAACCATAAATCTAGCGCCAATTTTCTCAACAGAGCTTTAAGCTGATTGGCAGGGACACCCGCCACTGTAAACACCTGATTGGTCAGTTTGTAAAAATATGTTCCAGGGTGCCAGAATAGAAGCTTTAGTTCCTAACACTATGGGAAATTTGTCTTTTTCCATGGTCTTAGGTGACCCCTATAAAATGGTCATTCAGGGGTGGGCTACTGCCCGGATGGGGGGGAATGCAGTGGGGTAGCGAAAATGGAGCTCCACCCCAGAGCATCCAATTTGCACTGAAAGATGTTGGAAAAAAATGCAGGGCGTCCTGCATAAGCCATGCTCACAGTGTGATAGTAAAAATTTTGGTAGTCCTTCACTGAAGGCATTTAACCCCCAAAGGGATCCCGACCCCTAGTTTGAGAACCACTGTTCTAAGGCATTTAATAGAGAGTTAATTTTCATCAAGGAATGCATCAAGAAAGTAGCACTTCCTTTCCCATGCTTCTAAGTTCTTCTATGGTCAATGCTCTGTATGACCAAATTCAAATGATTCTGCATTTCTTGGGATTCTTGCAACCTCATACTATAAAGCTTTCATATAAGATGCAATTTATTGCTTAAATTAGCCCACTCATACAACTTCTGCATACATTTCCATACTCCCCCAGCTGTATTTTCTCTTTATGTTAATCTGCTGATTACCCTCTACAGATAAGCTAACTGCAGCTCTTGTTCATTTTTCTTGTCCCCAAATTCAGGATTTTCTCTATCTAGGGTAATGAGGCTCACACGTCATCCTTCGGGGGGGGGGGGGGGAAATATTTCCATTTTAAACTTCCAAAACTGTTAATTTTTGTCATTTAGTTTTGCTACTTCTGGATTGCAATTGCCGTTGTGCCTCTCAGTCAATTATTTTTAAATTCCAGGTCAGTTATTCAACAGGTTCCTTTAGGTTCTTTTAGTCTGAATGACAAATCTACAGTTTCCAGTGATGTAGTGGCCCTGCTGCTATGCTTCTAGAGGTAGGTGGGAGCTGCTGAGGCTTCCAAAGGTGGCCACAGCTTCATGCTGCATTACAATTTAGGAGCTTATTGTAATTCTAGAATAGTAGCATGCCAAGAAGCTCCTGTGCCGTAGTGTGGCAAATACCTCAGAGAGCCATATTTGCCCACAAGACAGAGAGCAGGACAGCCAAAAAGGGCAGATATTGAGTGAGATAGGCGGATGGGGGAAATTGGAGGCAGTCCCTTACTTACCTGAAGCTCAGAGTTGGGAGGAGCCAATCTCAAAACGACATCTATTGGAATGGATCCTTGGCTAATGAGCACGGAATTCACTTATTGACAGTAATAAGGAGTGGCAGTAACAAAGAAGCAATTAAACAAGTATATTGATCTAGATCAGGGGAGTTAAACTTGCACCATATTGTCCATCACGTGATGTATCACAACTTTTAAAGATGGGCTGGGCGGGGCCAGCACGTGACGCATTCAGTCCTTGGACTGGGAGTTTGACACCCCTGATCTAGATCCAAAAATGGCCAATCAATAACAGAACCAATCAGCTGATCAGAATTTAAATAGAGATTAGAACGGCCCCCACCCTCCTTGTCTTTCGCAAATTACTTAAGACCCACCTTTGTCGCCAGGCATGGGGGAATTAAGTTATCCTTTCCCCCTAGGCTACTACAAGTTATGCATGGTATGTTTGTGTGTATGTTTGGTTTTTTGTTTTGTTTTTAATAATAAGGGTTTTTTAGTTCATTTTTATTAATTGGATTGTTCATGTTGTTTTACCACTGTTGTTAGCCGCCCCGAGTCTGCGGAGAGGGGCGGCATACAAATCCAATAAATAATAATAATAATAATAATAATAATAATAATAATAATAATAATAATATTAACCCCAAAAGAATAATGAATCACACAATGAACTCACCGCACTGGCACACAATACATTAATAATAATAATAATAATAATAATAATAATAATAATAATAATAATAATAACAACAACAACAACAACAACAGTCTTCTAGTCCAGCCCCAAAAATAACAACAACAGTCTTCTAGTCCAGCCCCAATAATAACAACAGTCTTCTAGTCCAATCTCCTGCTTAGGCAATAAACCCTACACCACTTCAGACAAATGGTTATATAACATTTTCTTAAAAATTTCCAACGTTGGAGCATTCACGACTTCTGGAGGCAAGCTGTTCTGTGGATTAATTGTTCTAACTGTTAGGAAATTTCTCCTTAGTTCTAAACTGCTTCTCTCTTTCTTTAGTTTCCACAGTTCTGTCCTCAGCTGCTTTGGAGAATAGCCTGACTCCCTCTTCTTTGTGGCGGCCCCTGAGATATTGGAGCACTGCTATCATGTCTCCTCTAGTCCTTCTTTTCATTAAACTAGACATACCCAGTTCCTGCAACTGTTCTTCATATCTTTTAGCCTCCAGACCCTTAATCATCTTTGTTGCTCTTTATAAACTAAGGAGAATAGGACAAGAAAATCCTGCTGATGTTGCTACCTAGTCTGGTAACAAAACATTCGGAAACTAGATTGAAACAAACCACTGCCGAAAGGAAAAAGGAGTGTTGGGATTGCTGTTGCTAAGTGATACAATCACATATCATCATGCCTCATCACTAGTGATGGAAAATCCGGTCTGAACTGCTGTCATAAGCCAAGGACTACCTATATCACTATATGCTAATATTGTTTATGAGTGGCTCAATATAGGCAATTTGTATTTGACAGATTGGATAATATGGTGAGGTCAGCTTCCTCGAGATAGGGACTGAAGGATCATATTATGTTTAGCTTGTCAGTCAAGCACTATGAAGTTTCAGCAAATTATTGCTTTTACTCTGACAGATTCTCAATTTAGTCTTTGCAACTTTTGTTCAGCAGTTTTTCCACATCGAAGTACATGATAACAAAAACTCTTCAGTATATTTTTGTTGCAATTCTTCCAGTATGTATATTTTTTCCTAAGTTCTATTAGTAGGAAGCTTGATAAGTAGTTAACATTTATAAAAAGGGTCAAGCTTTGAACCTTGGCTCGATCGCCTGACACTTGACCTTTAAGCTCAACTTAAACCTCACTTTAGAATAAAATAACAATAATTCATTAAATGCGTGTCCCAGAGACTCAGGAGGGCTGACAATGATCAAGCAGATTGGGGAGGAGGTGGGGAAGTTGACACACACAGATAAAATTGATTGTTTACTGCAGTGCAACATTGTCAGAGCTTTTATACAATCTCAAAACTTTAATTTCTTTACCTTTTTTTCTTCCTGCCCTTCTAAATAAATGGATTCTTAGTACCATGTTTAGCGGCCTTCAGATTAGGTATTTATTTAAAGTTTATAGAAATGCCATTTCCAACCAAGTAAATGCTGGTTCCTGCCTCATTAGTCTCAAGTTTTTCATGAGAGAGAGAGAGACAGACAGACAGACAGACAGACAGACAGACAGACAGACAGACAGACAGACAGACAGACAGACAGACAGACAGACAGACAGACTCTGGTTAGATTTGGATTTGAGCTTGTATTCTGATTGGTTGTCAGACTCCAGTTGGGCCATGCAGGGCTAACTTTGTAGATTGTCTTTTGAGTCCCAGGTTTGGTTGACTCTTGCTGCATGATGATGTAATGGAAGGGCTTTTGGGAAATTCCTACTATGGCTCTGCCTGAAGGAAGTGGAAATTTGATATGTAGAATAGACTGGCCCAAGCCATAATGGCCCATTGACAAAGGTGTGTGTGTGTGTGTGTGTGTGTGTTGAATTTCTGCATCACTTTTAGGAGAAATGTTCTTCCCTTTTATTTATTTTATTTATTTATTTATTTATTTGTTGGACTTGTATGCCGCCCCTCTCCGAAGACTCGGGGCGGCTCACAACATGTAAAAACAGTCACAACAATCCAATTAATTAAAATTTAACGATTTAAGAAAAGAAACCCCATATGATAACAGACACACACACAAGCATACCATGCATAAATTGACGTGCCCAGGGGAGATGTTTAGTTTCCCCATGCCTGACGACAAAGGTGGGTTTTGAGGAGTTTTCGGAAGGCAGGAAGAGTAGGGGCAGTTCTAATCTCTGGGGGGAGCTGGTTCCAGAGAGCCGGTGCCGCCACAGAGAAGGCTCTTCCCCTGGGACCCGCCAACCGGCATTGTTTGGTTGACGGGACCCGGAGAAGGCCCACTCTGTGGGACCTAATCGGTCGCTGGGATTCGTGCGGCAGGAGGCGGTCTCGGAGATATTCTGGTCCGATGCCATGAAGGGCTTTAAAGGTCATAACCAACACTTTGAATTGTGACCGGAAATTGATCGGCAGCCAATGCAGACTGCGGAGTGTTGGTGAAACATGGGCGTACCTAGGTAAGCCCATGACTGCTCTCGCAGCTGCATTCTGCACGATCTGAAGTTTCCGAACACTTTTCAAAGGTAGCCCCATGTAGAGAGCATTACAGTAGTCGAACCTCGAGGTGATGAGGGCATGAGTGACTGTGAGCAATGAGTCCCGGTCCAGTCCCGGCCGCAACTGGTGCACCAGGCGAACCTGGGCAAACGCCCCCCTCGCCACAGCTGAGAGATGGTTTTCTAATGTGAGCTGTGGATCGAGGAGGACGCCCAAGTTGCGGACCCTCTCTGAGGGGGTCAATAATTCCCCCCCCAGGGTGATGGACGGACAGATGGGATTGTCCTTGGGAGGCAGAACCCACAGCCACTCCGTCTTATCCGGGTTGAGTTTGAGTCTGTTGACACCCATCCAGGCCCCGACAGCCTCCAGGCACCGGCACATCACTTCCACCGCTTCGTTGACTGGGCATGGGGTGGAGATGTAAAGCTGGGTATCATCGGCATATTGATGATACCTCACCCCATGTCCTTGGATGATCTCTCCCAGCGGTTTCATGTAGATGTTAAATAGCAAGGGGGAGAGGACCGACCCCTGAGGCACTCCACAAGGGAGAGACCTCGGAGCCGACCTCTGACCCCCCACTAATATTTTAATATTTCCTAAAATATCTCATTTTCCTAGGAGAGGGCTGGGTGCTAACTTCCTATAGGAGGAAAGCTAAATTTTATGGGTGCACAATGATAGGTGGACAAGAATAACAAGAATATTACTTTTATGCTTTCTAGCTCCCACTTTGACTGAGTCACTCTGAACACTTTTCGAGGAAACAGAACATCCCAAATACTCCAATTCTGGAAATCGAAAGGACATTTCATGTACAAATTGCAATCAAGAATACATTAAAGAGCTATTCGAACAGCATGGCACACAGGATGCTTCAGAATAAGTCAGCAAATGGCCTAAATAAACAATCAAAAACTTGTTCAGAAAAACAAGGAAAATATGATTCATAATGAAAGACCAGTGGGCTACTTGCTAATCTTTACAGCATTACTTTATATTCAAACTTCCCATAGTGAAAATCAAAGCCCTCGCTTTTGTCAGTCAAGCTGTATGAGCTTTTGAGGTCCAATTTATTATTATTATTTTATTATTATTTCTTAGATTTGTATGCCCCCCCCCCTTCCGAAGATTCCAAAGACATTGTTAAAAATGCTAACCTGTAGTTAGGACGGTTTTTAGAGGTACATCTCTAGATTGTTCTTAATTTCCGCTTGCTAAGATCCTGAATCCTTGAAAGCTGGAACAGCCTTAATTGTCAAAAAAAACCAAAAAAACCAACCCCACAGAAAAACAAATATCAAAGATTGTAACATGTCCCTCTTTCATAGTAGCATGTATTTGTCAGGCAATGAGTAATATCTGAAATCAGAAAGCTTTAGTCTTAAAAAGCTAGGATTTATTCCCAGGACTGGGGGTCGGTTGTTAGATAAGTTAGATCTATACCAGTGTTTTTCAACCAGTGTGCCGTGGCACACTAGTGTGCCGTGAGACATGGTCAGGTGTGCCGCGAAGCTCAGAGAGAGAAAGAAAGCAAGAGAGAGAGAGAGAAAGAGAAAGAAAGCAAGAGAGAGAGAAAGAAAGCAAGAGAGAGAAAGAGCGAGCGAGAGAGAAAGAGAACAAGAGAGAGAGAAAGAGAACAAGAGAAAGAAAGCAAGAGAGAGAGAAAGAAAGCAAGAGAGAGAGAGAAAGAGAGGGAGGGAAGGAAGGAGAGAGAGAGAAAAACATAGAGGGAGGTAGGGAGGGAGAGAGAAAGAGCAAAAAAGAGAGGAAGGAAGGAAGAGAAAGAAAGAGGGATGGAGAGAGAGAAAGAAAGAGGAAGGAAGGGAGAGAAAGAGGGAGAGAGAAATAGAGCGAAAGGGAGGAAGAGAGAGAATTTTTTTGTCCAAACTTTTTTTAGCCCTCCCCGCCCCGCTCAATGTGCCCCAGGGTTTCGTAAATGTAAAGAATATGCCGCGCTCAAAAAAGGTTGAAAATCACTGATCTATACAGTTGAATGGGATATACATTGTATGATCTTCAACTATAAATAACAGTGTTATAACAGTGTTTAGAGTGCTATACTTTCATTTAAAGGGGGGAGATTGTATTTTCAATATACTTTTATCTGTAAAATTGTGTGATTTGGGCAATTGTATAAAGAAAAAAATGTGCCACTTGAACTTATGGAGCAGAAAGTCGTATAATAAATTTAACACTCACAAATTTGCAGGCTTAAATCTAATATCGTAGCAAAAACAAGCCACCTCACACCCTAGATTATTTTAGAAAACGGTCTCCATTAAGCAATTTTGCCTTCACAATCTACTTAATTCTGCAGCAAAGCCTGTCAAGACAAAGGGAGCATTTATTCCGAGTCTTCGGAGAGGGGCGGCATACAAATCTAAATAATAAATAAATAAATAAAATAAATATTCCAAGGGGTATGGTAAAAGTTCAGTTAGTTTTGATTCCTTTTCCAATTATCTAACCTTTGTGGTTAATTTTTTATCAGGCTACTGAAAGGTTCACTGGTTCACATCTTTAAGATGCTTTCTTAGTTCCCATTTCCCCCTCCCCACCTGAATCATGTATTTTAAATTTAAAACTGAGGATAAACTGACTTTTAAAAATTGATCCATAAGCTGAAGCTGAGGTAAATGCGATTTAAATAAAATTTATTTATTTTACCTATCTTTCAACAAGATAAGCCAACGCATTTGACTTCCATTGCCATTCTATCTTCAAAACAACTTAGGCTGAGAAGCCTAGATTACTCCAAAATCAGCCAAACCTTCAATTTCAGTTTTCCCTGATGTAAGTCCAGCACTGGGTAGCTAAGCAAGTTCAATGCATAACACACATAAAATAGAGCTGTGCAGAGCTGTTCCTATCCATTTTGAATCACTTGATTGTTTCACTTCAGAATAAATGATGAAACACATCAAATTTTACTCACACTATAAACTGCCCTAAAGTGCTGTAGGCCTAAGGGGAAAATATTATTTTAAAACTGGAACAGCTAAAAGTAAATTAAATTTCTCTCATATATGGTTTGGAGATATGGCAAAATGAAGAGTTGACACAATATGTTCATACTGTGGAAAGATCTAAGTAAAGGAAAGATTCTTCAACACTACAAAATTTCTGCTTATGTGGCAGCAACAATTTTCATAGAACCAACCTGTAAGATTATTTTGGGAGAGAAATGCTCTCAAGTTGCTTTTTGATGCCTGCTTGTGTTTGCATCTTTTTTTCAGGGCATTTTCTCCTTTTGTGATGCAGGAACATACTTATTTATTTATTGGATTTGTATGCCGCCCCTCTCCGTAGACTTGGGGCGGCTAACAACAGTAATAAAAACAGCATGTAAATCCAATACTAAAACAACTAAAAAACCCTTATTGTAAAACCAAACATACATACAAACAAACATACCATGCATAAATTGTAAAGGCCTAGGGGGAAAGAATATCTCAGTCCCCCCATGCCTGATGGCAGAGGTGGGTTTTAAGGAGCTTACAAAAGGCGAGGAGGGTGGGGGCAATTCTAATCTCCGGGGGGAGTTGGTTCCAGAGAGCCGGGGCCACCACAGAGAAGGCTCTTCCCTTGGGCCCCGCCATACTTCCTCTCTTTCTACAGTGTTCCAACTGACCTCACTGCCGATTTGCTCCCACCCATGCTGTGTTGGTGCACCTTGTGGGCACACACCTGTGCAGTAAAGAAAAATCTGGAGGGAAAAACAAAACAAAACAAAATATGGCAACTGCATGCACAGTGCTAGGTCTCGGCGTCTGCGCATGCTCAGAATCATTTTTTTAATTGAAAAAAATCCCCCAAAAGATGGCACCAACCGGCACCAACCAATCCAGTTCGGTGATGTCATTGTTGGGCAAACTGGTCTGAATTGGAAGGAATCCACCCCTGGTTGTTTAGTAGATTTTTCGGTTACCTATTTCTTTAGGATGATAATATACTTGCGGTATAACCTTGCCTCAGAATGCTATAGTAGTTGAAAAAGAAAAGGCAGGAAGAAAAAGTTCTATATTTGTTGCCAATTTCTTTAGGAATAGTCTATGATGTAAATAGCTTCTTTTTAAAATCACTTTGACTTAAACAATTTGTTGTTGCTTTAACAGACAGCAAATAGAGAAAGTCTAATTTTATATAGATGTTGAAATTGGCAACTCTATGATTTTTTGGAGGAATTTGTGTTGCTTATACTGTAAGTGTATGCAGTCTGGCACTGTGGTGTCCACTTTATAATAAAACCAAAATTGAAAGTTTAGGAAAACTCTGATTCAAAGTTAACAATGCCTCCTTAAAATATTAATTTAAAAATGAAAACAAATAAAAGGCCAGAAGCAACGTAGATCAAACTCATTTCCAAAGGGAGAAGGAACAGGAGAGCAGTATAAAACAAGCTTTGGGCAAATATACCCAACTTGGCATTTATTATTTAAGTTAAACATTAGTGAAAATGTTGGAATAGATTGGATATTTGTATGCCGCCCCGAGTCTGCGGAGAGGGGCGGCATACAAATCTAAATAATAAATAAATAAATAAAATAAATATTGATGTAAAGATTCAGCTCAGATTTTGTTAGAAAGAGTATTTGAAATGATAAGGTAGTATTAAGTCAATGTCAAATCTGAGATAATCCTGGAGAAGTCTCTCAATGTGGTTCCATCTCCAATCTAGCACTTCAGATCTTCCATTGGAGCAACCATAACCACTATAGTCAAATCCTTCTATCTTGCTGTTGATCAAGTTCTTCCTCTTTCATCTATCCTAACATTTTAGACTTCTCAAAAGAGCCAGGACTTTGCATAACATGACAAAAATATGATACTTTTCCTAGTTGTTTATGTCTCAAGTTAGAACTTTGGAGTGATTTATTTGACTAAAATGACACATAACAAATTTATAAAAATTAAGGCTGCATTGAACACAGGTGAAAAGAAATTGAACTGGCATCAGAAGGAGAAAATGAGAAAATATTCAGAAAATGAAAACCATATTGTCATAGTATTCTTTCTCAGTTATTCTGATCTTTTAAACAGGAAATTATTTAAAATTTCCTGGTGTCTATTCAATTTAATAAATAATTTTAGCTGTTCATAATCTGGCACCCCCATATATGTTTGGATTTTTATTTTTAAAATTCTAAGGGGAAATTCTGGAAATTGAAGCCCATCTAAGTCAGCGAGTTCTTCTTGAGGAAAGTCAGATTTTATTACCCATATTATTGGTCAATTTTATTCTTAGCCCTTCATATCAGGAACCTTAAAGTTACCCCAATAGCTAGCATTAATAAGGGAACTAGATGCAAGATGTTGGGGTAACTTAAGATTCTTTAAGTCAATTTGCCTTCTGAACCAGCCACCACAGAAAGTAAGCAGCCCGCACAAAGAGAGAGGAAGCGGGGATAAGTCAAGGACAACTAAAAGAGGAGGAGGAATGGGGGCGACTGGGGAAGGAGGGTGGGGATAGATAGGAGGAAAATCCCTGATCTTTTCCTATGGGTGTGACTACATGGGGGGATCATGTGACTGAGTGGGCATGGGTATAAGTGACATCAAGTTGGCCATGCCCACTCAGTCACATCCCCCACACCTAGCCATACCCACAGAACCTGTAGTGGGATTTTTTGAAACCCACCACTGCTGTGAATGTATGTTTGTATATACTACTCTGTGTGTATACATACACACATATATGGCAGTAGGTTAAAAGATTTATTCTACTAGGATTTACTGTCTAAATAATAAATGGCTAAAGATGTGTTGCACTAAATCTCTCTGTCTGTCTCTCTGTCTCTGTCTCTCTCTCCCTCAGATAAGGAGGAATAGCTTTTCTTAACTTGAATACCATGCACTGATAAATTTATCACTAGTTTTGTGATTAGCACAACAGCTTTCAATTATAAAGCATCATGCGGACATTAGAAGTGATGTTTGTGTCATCTCATTAAAAAAAAATCATATCTGCTCTAGAATACTATAACTTTGCTAAAGTTTAGATGGGGAGGTGTTTCTATTTTTAAAACAGATGATGAAATGGACTGCATACATAAATTAAGAACCACCACCAAATACCAAATGTTCCATTTCAATCCATTTCTGACTGGTTCCTTGTTGTCCAGTCCCAAAATCAGTTTAGTGCTTAACTTCAATGTATTCTTCAAATTTTAAATACTCCAGGCTTGTGTATTAATCTGGAAAAAATAATCCCTTTTCCCTACACAGACTGCTCAATTTATAGAGATTAAGCCTGATGAGAAATAAATGGGGGTTTTTTTCTTCTGAAGGACAAATTCATTACAGTGATCCCCCGGGTATTGCGATCCCGATCATTGCGAAATGGCTATATGGCGATTTTGCAACCCGGAAGTAAAAACACCATCTGCGCATGCGCGCCCTTTTTTCTATGGGCACGCATGCGTAGATGGCGCCGGGCAGATCAGCTGCTGGGCGGCTTCCCTGGGTCTTCCCCTCTTGCTTCACTTTAATCTGAAATTCACACTTCAAAATTATTTAGCTTCACTTGTACATTCCACTTGCTGGCGGGAGGGCGAGCGGCGGGCATCAGCGAGGAGTTTCCCCACCGCCCACGCAAACTCCTCGCTGCCGCTCGCCCGCCCTTCGCCCGCCCACGCCGTTCGCTTCAGGACTCAGCTGGGAAGCGGCGCGAGCGAACGGCGTGGGCGGGCGAAGGGCCGGCGCGCGGGCAGGCAGGCGGCGGACAAGCGGCGGGCGCGGCAGCAGCGAGGAGTGGGCGGCCGGTAAGACCCCCAGCGCCACTTCCCAGCTGGGAAGCGGCGCGAGCGAATGGCGTGGGCGGGCGAAGGGCGGGCACGCTGGCAGGCAGGCGGCGGACAAGCGGTGGGCGCGGCAGCAGCGAGGAGTGGGCGGCCGGTAAGACCCCCAGCTGGGAAGCGGCGCGAGCGAACGGCGGGTGGCGGGGAAACCCCAATCTTCGGCTCCTCGCTGCTGCGGCGATAGTAAAAACACCATCTGCGCATGCGCAGATGGTGTTTTTACTTCCGCAGCGCTACTTCGCGAAAAACCGGTCATTGCGAGGGGTCCTGGAACGGAACCCTCGCAATAATCGGGGGATCACTGTATTACCATTTTGCTTACAGACTGACTAATGTTTGCCTACTGTTCAAGGGTTGTGGGTATATAGCAACAATATATTCATATGGCAGTAAGCACCGTGCTGATGTTCTACTCTCATCTCTGAATGTAAAAACTTCAAACTGTGTACATATATGATTTTCATTTTCCCTGAACTTATCCACACCTGTAGCATGGCATACACATCAGAGTTAAGGAATCACTGCAGTAGTGAGTCTAGAATTTGATCAGTGTCTCTGATTCTTTATGGAATTACCTACTGTTTTTCAACGCAAGAGAATAAACCCACCAGGACAACATTCAGCAATTCATCTACATCTGAATGACAAGGGTCACTTTTTGAAGACAGTGAAGTTCACATTCTGAACAGAGAGGACCACTGGTTTGAAAGAGAAGCCAAAGAGGCTATCTATATTAAAATTGAACAGCCCTCTCTCAACAGAGGGGAAAGGATACAACATCACCTATTTCCTGTTCATAATGCAAACCTTTCAAGAGTCCCAAGAAATTTCCACACCCATTTGCATTCTGATTCAGGTGACTCTAAGCATATAGATGAAGCTCCAAAGGGTCTTAGTGACATTCAGTACTAATAACCTGCTGACTGCAAAGAATATAAATCCTCCCGTTCCTGTTCCTCACGAGTCAGTCAAAGAAGCTTCTTGGATGAGAAGTGAAAACTTTTTGAAGGAAAAAAAAATCCCAAGAAAGTTCAATCACCTTTTGAAAAAGCACCTTTGGGACACAAAATGAGAATGTTCTTTCCATTTAAATGTGAATAAATCAGCAAAAAGTAGGCAATATTCCACTGGTCACATTTGCTATTAGATCAAAATACATGCAATCCACAAATAACTAACATTACACCTGAGATAGTATATCTGCATCCAGGGATGGGCTCCTGCCTGGACAGTGGAGGGGAATGCAGTGGGGTAGCAAAAATGGAGCTCCACCCCAGACCACCCAATTTGCACTGAAAGATGTTGAAAGAAAATGCAGGGCATAAGCCACACCCACGGTAGCCACACCCGCGGTAGTAAAAATTTTGGTAGCCCTTCACTATATGCATCAGTGTCTAAAATCTAATATCTCTGCCATGCAGGAGCATAACCGAAGGTGTGGGGGAGAACCAGGGGTGGGTTCCTCCCAGTTTGGACCCGATCGCCCGAACCAGGAGTGACCCATTGGTGATGTGACCCGGTGGGGGTTCCTACTTACTGCCACTACTGGTACGATGCATGCACAGCTTCGCGTTGCTGGCGTGCATGTGCATGTGTCAGCGAGATCTGCACATGTGCATGCAAAAGCTCATGAGAGAACATGTGCATGAGATTTCTGTGGTATTTTTTGCTTCCGCACATGCGCAGAAGCAAAAAATTGCCAATATCTCTTGTGCGCATTTCCCCTCCGGAGATTGTGCTACCTGCACATGCGCAGAAGCAAAATCTCACTGGGATGGGTGTGCACATGCCGACAGAGCTGTGCACACATCTTCATTTTCACTACCAGTGCGCAGTGTGGCACATACCAAGTCTGCAGAGAGGGGCAGCATGCAAATCTAATAATAAAATAAAAATAAAAATAAAAATAAAAATAAAAATAAAAATAAAAATAAAAATAAAAATAAAAATAAAAATAAAAATAAAAATAAAAATAAAAATAAAAATAAAAATAAAAATAAAAATAAAAATAAAAATAAAAATAAAAATAAAAATAAAAATAAAAATAAAAATAAAAATAAAAATAAAAATAAAAATAAATAAAAATAAAAATAAAAATAAAAATAAAAATAAAAATAAAAATAAAAATAAAAATAAAAATAAAAATAAAAATAAAAATAAAAATAAAAATAAAAATAAAAATAAAAATAAAAATAAAAATAAAAATAAAAATAAAAATAAAAATAAAAATAAAAATAAAAATAAAAATAAAAATAAAAATAAAAATAAAAATAAAAATAAAAATAAAAATAAAAATAAAAATAAAAATAAAAATAAAAATAAAAATAAAAATAAAAATAAAAATAAAAATAAAAATAAAAATAAAAATAAAAATAAAAATAAAAATAAAAATAAAAATAAAAATAAAAATAAAAATAAAAATAAAAATAAAAATAAAAAATAAAAAAAAATAAAAATAAAAATAAAAATAAAAATAAAAATAAAAATAAAAATAAAAATAAAAATAAAAATAAAAATAAAAATAAAAATAAAAATAAAAATAAAAATAAAAATAAAAATAAAAATAAAAATAAAAATAAAAATAAAAATAAAAATAAAAATAAAAATAAAAATAAAAATAAAAATAAAAATAAAAATAAAAATAAAAATAAAAATAAAAATAAAAATAAAAATAAAAATAAAAATAAAAATAAAAATAAAAATAAAAATAAAAATAAAAATAAAAATAAAAATAAAAATAAAAATAAAAATAAAAATAAAAATAAAAATAAAAATAAAAATAAAAATAAAAATAAAAATAAAAATAAAAATAAAAATAAAAATAAAAATAAAAATAAAAATAAAAATAAAAATAAAAATAAAAAAAAATAAAAATAAAAATAAAAATAAAAATAAAAATAAAAATAAAAATAAAAATAAAAATAAAAATAAAAATAAAAATAAAAATAAAAATAAAAATAAAAATAAAAATAAAAATAAAAATAAAAATAAAAATAAAAATAAAAATAAAAATAAAAATAAAAATAAAAATAAAAATAAAAATAAAAATAAAAATAAAAATAAAAATAAAAATAAAAATAAAAATAAAAATAAAAATAAAAATAAAAATAAAAATAAAAATAAAAATAAAAATAAAAATAAAAATAAAAATAAAAATAAAAATAAAAATAAAAATAAAAATAAAAATAAAAATAAAAAATAAAAATAAAATAAAAATAAAAATAAAAATAAAAATAAAAATAAAAATAAAAATAAAAATAAAAATAAAAATAAAAATAAAAATAAAAATAAAAATAAAAATAAAAATAAAAATAAAAATAAAAATAAAAATAAAAATAAAAATAAAAATAAAAATAAAAATAAAAATAAAAATAAAAATAAAAATAAAAATAAAAATAAAAATAAAAATAAAAATAAAAATAAAAATAAAAATAAAAATAAAAATAAAAATAAAAATAAAAATAAAAATAAAAATAAAAATAAAAATAAAAATAAAAATAAAAATAAAAATAAAAATAAAAATAAAAATAAAAATAAAAATAAAAATAAAAATAAAAATAAAAATAAAAATAAAAATAAAAATAAAAATAAAAATAAAAATAAAAATAATTCAAAGTGTTGGTAATGACCTATAAAGCCCTACATGGCATCAGACCAGAATACTTACGGGACCGCTTTCTGCCACACGAATCCCAGCAGCCGATTAGGTCCCACAGAGTTGGCCTTATCTGGGTCGACTAAACAAGGTTGTCTGGTGGGACCTAGGGGAAGAGCCTTCTCTGTGGTGTCCCCATCCCTCTGGAATCAACTCCCCCTGGAGATTCGAATTGCCCTCCCTGTCTTCCTCAAGATGTTAAAGACTCACCTATGTCACCAGGCATGGGGGGGGATTAACTCCCCCCTCTCTTCTGACTATAGCACTTGAGAATGGTATGACTGTGTAGTATTGATTGTTTTTAATATTAAGGGGCTTTAATTCTACTTTTATTAAATGGATTTGTATCATTGTTTACTGTACTTATTGTTGTTGTGAGCCGCCCCCAGTCTTCGGAGAGGAGCGGCATGCAAATCTAATAAATAAGTAAGTGAGTAAGTAAGTAAGCAAGCAAGCAAACAAACAAACAAACAAATAAATAAATAAACAAACAAATAAATAAAACCCAATACTGGATATAACAATTTTGTCATGAATACGGTTCATGGGCACCACCAACTTTTTTGGGAAATTTTGGGTGCATTTTTCCATGTTTGGATGGAAAAGAGCCCCCCCACTCACCCCCGGGTTAATACTGACCTTTATTTCTTCGCCTGAAGCACAGCTGATCAGCTCCTTAGCTGTGTGTTCAGGCTGAATCCTGCTACTGAGCATGTGCGGAAGTGAAATTGCATGAGGGTCATACAGTGATGGGCTCTTATGGGAACGGCCAGGAATGCAGTTCCGGTAGCAAAATTTGGAGCTCCACCTCAGAGCACCCAATTTGCACTGAAATATGTTGAAACAAAATGCATAAGCCACGCCCATGGTGTGGTAGTAAAAATTTTGGTAGCCCATCACTGGGGTCATGTGATGCGAACTAGTGAGAAAGGTAAGTGGAACCTTCCGGGGGGGGGGGGGGGACACCAATATTTACTGCTATTTAGAAAAAGACAAGTACTGTGGATTTTGCCACTTTGTCACATTATGGGAGGCAAAGACAATGACATTCTCTCTCTTCTTCTTCTATTGTAAAATTATGACTACTTTTTAATTTTTTTAATAAGCGGAGCTGGAACAAACATCAGGCTTGTATTTCAAGCCTGAAATTTGGCACAGATACACATAGCCTTGATGAAAAGGCTTTGTTAAATTTAGAGGGGAAATTATAAGCAATACATTGTAATCTATTGAGAAAACCCACTTTGAGGATTCACTTAGATGCCATGCCAAAAAAATAAAATAAAGTCCATAAATGCAGATAGCTTGAGCATCTGCTCAGAATTAAAAGGGCTTAATGATACCCAGTCTCATTTCTCCCACTCTGCCCAAAGTCAGCTGGGTTGCTTCTTCTCTTCTCTTCTCTTCTCTTCTGAAGAGATGCCTCCCCTTTCTCTCTGTGTGGTGGATGAGACAAAGGCTATAGCAGACCAGGTTATAAATCAGAGGTTTCCAAACTCATTTACTTTAAGACTTGTAGTCTTCAACTCTCATAATTCCCCAGCTTTGCTGTCTGGGGAATTCTGGGAGTTGAAGTCCACAAGTCTTAAAGTGGCCAAGTTTGGAGACCCCTTGTTATAAATGATTAGTTAGTTAGTTAGTTAGTTAGTTAGTTAGTTAGTTAGTTAGTTAGTTAGTTAGTTAGTTAGTTAGTTAGTTAGTGTTGTGGTTAGCTCTGGCCCAGCTCCTGCCCCAAGGACTGTGGATGTGGGGGAGACATCCACATGCTGCAGGCCTGTTTTGCCCCCCAGTGGAATCTGATGATGAAGGCTCTTCTGCCCAAGAAGACATGAGTGACAGGGAGGAGGAGAGTGTGGCAAACAACGCAGAAGGTGATCAATTATCTAGCTCCTCCTTGGATTCAGAACAAGAGTTAATGACACAGCCACGCATGCAGAGAGCGATGCATAGGCAACAACAACTGAGAGATTATTATCAAAGAAAATGAGGCCACCTGTGGTTGGGTGGGGCTGTGGTAATTAGCAAGGCTGCTATAAATAGCAGCCTGTGGGTTTGGCCATTGTGGAGATTATCTGATCGGTGTGTTTCATGACTGCTTTACTGACTGACTTGTTGTGTGCTGATTTTTCCCCACTTTGAAACTAAACCAGAGCAAAGTGTGTTTCACTTTGTGAAAGAAGGACTTTGAATTGCCTCACAGCTGCAAGCTAAGTATCACAGGACTTATAAGGGACTTGTATAAATTACCAGTTTGTTTGGAGACGAGTGCTCTTTGCTATACCAAAAGAGGGCTTAGTTTAAGTGAATTTTCATTATAAAGAACATTGTTTTGAATTTTCAAACGTGTGTGTGTGTGAAATTTGTACCTGTGAATTTTTGGGAGGATTCTACCAGAGAGCCCGACAGAACAGTTAGTTAGTTAGTCCAATACACAATAATACACAATGAATGTTATAGAGGATATAGTAGAGAAGAAATACGAGATATAGGAGAGACTATAGGACAGGGGACGGAAGGCACTCTAGTGCGCTTATGTACGCCTCTTATGTCATTTGAATGATCATCATTGCCACAAGCAAAACGAACTGAGGAGGAAGAGGCGGAAGAATTGAAACAAAAATCGGTAGAAACACTAGCTTATAAAATATGTACGATAGCATACACTGTAATGTTGCAAAGTGGCTTTATTTGTGTATTTCTCTTTCCTCCGTTTTTAATGTTTTTAATTCCCTGCAGGCCGCTGAGACAATCTAAAAAGATGCAGCAAAGAAATATTTCATACAAGTAAGAAGTAAGTAATGAAATAAGTAAGTAAGTAAGTAAGTAAGTAAGTAAGTAAGTAAGTAAGTAAGTAAGTAAATATATTGTTTATTTATTTATTTGTGCTATTATAACCATCTATCTGTGACCAAATTAAAGCCTAAAAATTCTTCCTTTGGTACATTTCCTACAGACAATTGCTTTCTCTGAAGAGGGAAATCAGCCTTTGCTGCATTTACCTTAATGAAGTGTGAACTTCCAAGTTGAACTGAGACTATTTAAATACCATCAGCACAAAAGTTCAGTTCCCTGCAGAAACATTAACTTGACCAATTTGCATTGAACAGCTCCTTTCATTTTCTGGTTAAATGGTATGATTCCAAAGCGTGAGCACCTAGCTTTTGTTTTCCAGCCACAAAAGTGAATTGTCCATGGAAATTGGAATCTTTCCATGTTAATGCACAGCACAGTCAGTGTAACCTCATACTGTGTCTCCCAATTTCTGCAGCTTGAGCCTTAGCGATAGATAGACATCCATGTAAGAGTTGTATTCTAATATGTAGGAGCCCCTGTGGCCTGGGTGGAAGGTCTTGTCTCACAATCAGGAGGTTGTGAGTTCAATCCTAACTAGAGGTAGATGCTTGGGAAGGAAGTGGGACTAGATGACCTGCAAGGTCTCTTCCAACTCTGTTAAAAAGTATCTGTTAATGTACAGTATTTAGAAATATATCGTAATGGTGTTCAATACATCTGTTGTAAGTTGCCTGAATCAAAGAGGTGTCAACAGCACACCCACTCCACTCCAAAGCAATAATCTGAATAACCTTTTCAGCCTTAGATCAGAAGTGCTACACTATCACTAGCAATATCTAGTTTATGACTTGGCCTATCTCAGTTGCTGACAGCAGTATAATTTGCTGTAGAACAGGTATCATTTGAATTATGACCTCTCCCCAAAAAAGTACTTACAACCTGGTCCCAAAGTTAATAATAATAATAATAATAATAATAATAATAATAATAATAATAATAATAATTTATTAGGTTTGTATGCCGCCCCTCTCTGAAGATGTTATAGCACCAAAATGCTTACCAAAATGCTTCTCTAAATAAACTATCACCTTTACATTTAGCTACTAATCCACAATACTAGTATATAATTCTTATTACATCCACCACTGCAACCACTAAGCACTAACTACAAACCACCCAGCACAAAATCACTCTATAACAAACCACTTTATAACAAACCACTCACTATAACAAACCACTGTGACAAAACCACACCCATGCAAGGATGTTACTCCTATTATATAGGTTACAGCCAATCAGGTTGCAGTACAATTAGCAATTAGCAAATCCATGATTATGCTGATTATGGCTTATGTCAGCCTTTCCTTTCCCATTAACTTGCATTATAATATTACCTTCAGGAATAAACCTATTTATGACATTCCCTGCCTATTCCCACCCATCATCTCCACAACATCTACATAGAGACCCAGATTCTACTTTCTTACCTCCTGGATTCCACTTGCTCCTCACCACCCCATTTCTGACCGTTCACTTACTGTCAGTCCTGGAGGCCATATTTTCTTTTGGATCTTCAGTGCTGTCACACTTAGTGCTGTGGGTGAAGTAGACCCAGAGGCAGGGTTCAAGCAATCGGTACTTTTATTCAGCTCAGAGAACAAGTGACAGCTCAGCAAGGTAAAGTGACAATTCAGCGAGTACCGACTGACTCTGCCTGGAGAAACCGCTCCTTTTATACTTTTGCGGTTCCCGCCAAAGCTAGAGCCGGCCGCGTCTGAGCCAATCAGGAGCGACTTCCTGCTTCGGCTCAGACAGCGCTAGAAAGAGGAACAAACTATTTACAGAGTTACAAGGTAGCCATTCCAGGATACAACACCCCTCCCCTCATAGTTGGACACATCCATCATGAAAGCCATGTGACAAAGTCGTCCAATCGGTGGGGCCTCCGAGGAGCTCACGCTGACCTGCGCAGTTCACATTCTCCTTCGACACTGACTGTGGAGGATGGCTCGCCGCTGTTCTCCCGGCGCGGCGGACTTGGCCTGGCGGGCCCAACGAAGGCTTCGGAGGACGAGGATGGCTCGGCGTCGCTGGATGGTTCCCCCTGGCCCGATAAGTCTCTTTGCGTGTTTCTTAACTCGGGCAATGTACTAAAGTCTGTTGAAGGGGGAGAGTCCATGTCAGTGGTTTGTGGCAATTGATTTTCTGTTCGCTTCCGAATGTGGTCTATGTGTCGTTTCCACAAACGACCATCCTCTAGTTTTACAATATAAGTCTTTGGTGCATTTTGCTTAACAACAATTCCTTTCATCCAGTTTACATTTCCATCAAAACTTTTTACATATACATTTTGTCCCAAATACATTTCTCTTTCAGGTTTTACACACATTTGGTTATTATTAACACAGAACCTTGGGTTTAACCTGTCTAGTGGTGACCTCAACTTTCTTCCCATCAATAACTCTGCAGGGCTTACATGTGTGTGTGAGTTAGGGGTAATGTGCTGGGTTAGTAAGAATTGGTCCAAGTTTTGTTGCACATCCCCAGGGCCTGACCTGCGCAATGCCTCCTTTGCCACCCGAACGTAACGTTCTGCCAATCCGTTAGCCCAGGGCAAATAAGGCGAGATGAGGGCATGCCTGACCCCTAGGCCATCTAAGAACAATTCGAATTGCCTGGCTGTTAGCTGTGGCCCATTGTCAGACACTAAGATATCTGGGCAACCATGGGATGCAAACAGTCTACTCAATACCTTGATGGTGGCACTTGTGGTTATGTTGTTCATTGCTATTATTTCCACCCATTTGGAGAAGGCATCAACCACTATTAAAAAATACTGGGAACCCACTGGGCCAGCAAAATCAATGTGGATTCTAGACCAAGGGCCAGCAGGCTGTTCCCACTCAGCCGGAGTTGTTTTGGGGGGACTAGGCCGTGACTCTTGGCACGGGTCACACTTTGAAACCCAATTTTCAATATCAGCATCCAGCCCTGGCCACCATAGATGCCCCCTTGCCAGGCTCTTCATCCTGACAATCCCAGGATGACCCACATGTAACATTTTGAGTACCTTTTCCCTTAGGCTTTTAGGGATGATCACTCTATCTCCCCACAACAGACAACCCTTAACATACGATAACTCAAACCTTTTGTTTTTAAAATCACACAATTCAGGTTTCACAACATCATTTTGCCATCCCTTTAGAACACAGTTCACCACTTGTTTAAGGATTTGATCTTGCTGCGTGTGTGCAGCTACCTCTTTGGCCGTGGTTAGTGGGTTATCCTCGAGTTCTATCATTAACACATCTGTGGAAGGAACAGGGTCTTCCACTAAGTCTGCTATGGGGCACCTGCTGAGGCCGTCTGCGTGATTGATTTCCTTTCCCCCCTTGTGGGTGAGCTCATACTGGTACCCTGAGAGGAAAAGAGCCCATCTGATTAGTCTTGGAGACATAAAAGGTGGAGTGGGCTTGTTGGGGGCTAGCAGACCTAGTAGGGGCTTGTGGTCAGTGACTAGTTCAAAACTTCTTCCAAAAATATAATTGTGGAACTTCTTTACCCCTGCCACTAATGCTACGGCCTCCTTGTCTAACTGGCTATAATTCCTCTCTGTGCTGGTCATGGTTCTTGAGAAAAATGCTATTGGGGCCTCTGTCTTATTAGGTAGAACGTGAGCTAGGACTCCTCCTATGCCGTACGGCGAAGCGTCGCACTATATTGGACTACTACACTTTTAGAAGTTAATAAATCCTTTATTTGAGAGAAAGCTTCACGTTCAGTTTTCCTCCATGTCCAGCGGGCTTCCTTCTGGAGTAAACGATGTAGAGGCTCTGCTACTGTTGCCTTCTGCTTTAAAAAAACGGAATAAAAATTAAGGAGGCCCAAAAATGCCTGTAGCTCATTCTTATCTCGTGGTTCTGGGGCTTCTCTAATTGCTTTCAGCTTTTCTGTTGTGGGGTGGATGCCTTCTTTATCTATTTTATAACCAAGGAATTCTATACTGTTGGTTCCCCAGACACATTTATCAGGCTTGATTCTTAACCCTTTGTCCTGTAACCTCTTAAGTACTTCCCTTATTCTTTTGTTTACTTGTTCCTGGTTTTCCCCTGCAATTAAGATGTCATCAAAGTATGGAATGGCCCCATTTACCCCTGACAATAGGCGTTCCATAATGCTCTGGAATATTCCTGGGGCTATGCTTACCCCAAACTGTAACCTCGTGCATTTGAAAGCCCCCCTGTGCGTTACAATTGTTTGAGCGTTTGCTGTTTGTTCATCGACCGGAAGTTGCTGGTAAGCTTGCGCCAGGTCGATCTTTGCGAACCTTTTCCCCTCCCCCAGGGAGTGTAGAAGTTGTTGCACAACCGGGATGGGGTAGGGGTGGTGTTGGAGTGCCTTATTCAGGGTCGATTTGTAATCAGCGCAAACTCTTAAAGAACCATCTGGCTTCAGAGGTGTAACTATGGGAGTTTCCCATGGCCCCTGTTCCACAGGGACCAAAATACCTTGGCTAATGAGTTTATCCAGCTGTATGTCTAGTTTGGGGAGAAGCGGAAGGGGGACCCTGCGAGGTTTTAGTCTGATCGGTGGGACCTTGGGGTCAATAGAGAATGATATAGGGGGCCCCTTATACAATCCCAAGGTGGGGCTGAACACTTCAGGGAACTCTTTCACAAAGTTAGGCATATTATCACAGTTTACATTACACACACCCGAAATCTCGATCCCCAACGGTTCCATCCACGCTAACCCCAGAAGAGAGTGCTTGGCCCCCGTTACAATAAGCATGGGAAGGGTACATTTAACATTCTTGAATGCAATAGGTACATTTGCTGTTCCCAGGACCGAGATTACCCCCCCCTTGGAAGTCTCTGATCACCAAAGAGGTTTGATTTAGGTCAGCCTTAGACACATTAGGCATATACAGTTTAAATTTTTCCCAGGGCATGATGGTATATCTAGAGCCCGTATCCAGCTCCATTGAGCAAGGCTGGTTATTTAGTAACAATGAGATAACAATTTTAGCCCCCTTTTTGGTTGCCGTGTTATTCACGGAAAATTGAGAGTTACCTCTATAGTAGTCGCGGTTAGCGGTTGAGTAGTTCCTTTGACCCGAGTTGCGGAACGGTCTCCTTTCTCGCGATTGGGGGGTCTGGTTTTGTGGTCGCTGGTATTGCGGCGTGGCGAAAGTTTCTTCCGGTGCTGTTGCTCTGCAAGCGATGGCGATGTGGCCTCTACGGTTGCAGCGGCGGCATGTAGAGTCTCGGAAAGGGCATCGATGGCGCTGGTGATTTCCCCGGCAGCCCGCGCAGGGGGCTGGGTGAGTAGCTCTAAGGTGTCTCGGCTGGTCTTGCACCAGGAGGCAGTTGTCCCCGCTGTGCGTTGGTTGGCTGAGGTCGTCTGATTCCACGGCGCTGGAAGACGCGGAGTCAATTTTGGCAATGAGTTCTCGCCTTCCGTGCTCTTTCAATTCCCTAGCCGCTGCGTCGGCTGCTTCTGCGGTTTGCGCTAGTTTAATCACGGTTTGTAGAGTCGGCTCTTCTTCGGTGAGGAGTTTATTTCTCACTGTGCTGCTTTTCATGCCGAAAACCAAGGCGTCGGTGAGGCGAGCTTCCGGGTCTTTAAACTTGCATTGAGCAAGTACCGTTCGAAGCCGCGTTGTAAACTGGTTGATCGACTCGGTTTCCTTCTGAGCCATCATGGAAAATTGATGCCGAAAAACCATGGCCGGTTTGGTCGGTTTGAAATGGCTCGCTAGCTTTTCCTGTAGGACGTCCCACGCTACGGTTCTTGCTTGCTGCGGTTCGGTGAGAGTTTGGGCCAGTCCACGGATTTCTGGGCCGCAGTAATTAAGGAAAATAGCCCGTCTTCGATCGGCTTCGGCGTCCTGTATTCCCGCCGCCTCGAGGAAGATCTCGAAGGTGGCCATGTATTCGTCCCAGGTCATTTTCTCGGGATCGAAGAGTTCCGGAGCCTGGCCGATCTGGACTTTGTTCATGTTGCACGCGATGTTTCTTCCGTCCGTTCGTCGCCAGTGAAGTAGACCCAGAGGCAGGGTTCAAGCAATCGGTACTTTTATTCAGCTCAGAGAACAAGTGACAGCTCAGCAAGGTAAAGTGACAATTCAGCGAGTACCGACTGACTCTGCCTGGAGAAACCGCTCCTTTTATACTTTTGCGGTTCCCGCCAAAGCTAGAGCCGGCCGCGTCTGAGCCAATCAGGAGCGACTTCCTGCTTCGGCTCAGACAGCGCTAGAAAGAGGAACAAACTATTTACAGAGTTACAAGGTAGCCATTCCAGGATACAACAGTGGGAAACTGGGAGAGAGGGTTGCAGGGAGCTGGCATAAGTATTTAGGTGTAACAACATTGTTTTCTCTGAGAGTCAAGGACATTCAGCCTGCACCGAGAGTAATGTGACTGCGGAGCATCTCCAGTTAGGACAGTGGATTGATTGGACCATGGGATAGACATGTGGGTGAAGGGGAAGGGACTTGAACTTTACTTTGGGTGGGTGAAACCTGGGAGCTTTCAGATTCGGGTTTTCCCAGATGTGCCAATATGACATCTCTAATTAAATTGAACTTTGAGGAATTGCCTGTCAGAAATCAGTTTAGTTCTGGAGGTAATATTACAATGCAAGTAAATGGTTTGTAACTATGGGAAAGGCTAATGTAAGCCCTAGTCTATATGTAATCATGGGTTTGTTAATTGTGCTGTAACTTGATTGGCTGTAATCTATATAATAGGAGTAATGCCCTTGCCTAGGTGTGGTTTGTTATAGAGTGGTTTTGCTATAGAGTGGTTTTGTTATAGAGTGGCTTGTGCTGGGTGGTTTGTAGTTAGTAGGTGCAGTGGTGGATGTAATAAGAGTTATATGATAGTATTATGGATACATTATTATAGTGGTTAAATGTAAAAGGGATAGTTTATTTAGAGAAGCAGTTTGATAAGAAGAAAAGTAAAATATATTTTTACAAGAAAGCCTGCCGCTGTGTTTTTCATTGAAGATTTCAATTAGGTTAACTGTGGCTAGTTGGTGGGTTTACCTTCTGCATGCACAAAACTCTCTCAACATTGTCTGCCTTGGAGTCTTCTTTAGTTGGGGGCAACCCAGACATTTACTTTTTGAAGATTTCCAGAGTTTCAGAGCAGGCTGACCCACGTGGCAGAAAAGTGGCTCTATTTTACGTTATTGTTTTCCTTAGATCCCACATCCTTAGTGCTTCACCAGTATCTAAATATAAGACTGCTGTTTTCTGCCACAAGGTCAGCATCCCAGCATGCCTCATTTGATCCTGGCCTGAGCGGCACTGCAGCAACCTCCTGCTTACTGCTGATGGCTGATTTGAATGAGAATTTCAGGGATTGGAACGTGAAGGAAGCAGTGGCAGCCAATCAATGTGGAGCTTGCAATTTGGCTGGCCCAATGAGACAAAGGAAACGAGCTCTGTGTTGGTTGGCTGCTGCCACATCAGTGGGTCGGGTGAAGTTTTGGGTGGTCTGTTCCAGCACTAAGTTCCCCATGGTCTTCCCCACTTTGAGATAAGTCATGTACATTCAACAACCTGTGCATTTGATTAACAAATGCATTGGGGAAAGTAGGGAGGGATCATGTTCATTTCATCCAATTAACAAATGCTTGGCAGGCTCTATTATATTCATAACTTGAGGATTACTCCTTCCTTCTTGACCTCCTCATCCTTCCTTCTCTGCTTTGGGTGTTCAGTAAGATACATGCTCTTCTGGTGGCCTCAACCACTGTTATTTGATTGGAAGATGACTAATGCATGAGTAAAAATGAGATGAGCCTTCTGTTCTAGGAAAGGTTATAACTATTATGACAGATTGGTCCAGTTCCTAATCCTGAGGGTACAAACAGAAGTACATGTAGTTACAATGGAATTTAGGCACATGATACATCATTTTCCTTTCCACCATCTCCATCATCAAGTTGGCTACTTTACTTTCCAATAATAGAACACATACAAGGCCAAGTTATTCAGAAAAATACATCCATGGAATCTTTCCCAAGTTCTCTCTGAGTTTATTGAAATTAGCTTTCTTAAAATCCAAGACTTTAGTTTGATTTTGTTTTACTGTTTGTGTTTGCATAATGTTGAATTCCAATGTTGTATGATCACTTGCCCCAAAGGTTCCTGTAGCTTCAACACCTTCTATCATTTCATCCTTATTAGTGAGAATTAAGTCTAATAGTTGTTGTTGTTATTATTATTATTATTATTATTATTATTATTATTATTATTATTATTATTATTATTAATTGGATTTCTATGGCTGATATGGCTGATCCCCTTGTTCCCTTGTCTACCTTTTGGGTAACAAAGTTGTCTGCTAGGTTTGTTAGGAACCTGTTGGAACTTCCACTTGATGCCAAGTAATTGTTACTCCTATAGTGTTCAATTATTGTGTGTGTGGAGTAGGAAAGTACTAAGAAACAAAACCAATTTTATTAACCATCTAATAAAGTATTTAATGCATTTTGCATTTTATGGCCATTCACATTTTCATTTTTGACAGTCCTGCATGCATATAAGAATACATATAATCTGTTATACACAATAATATTTTAAGAAGATTGAATTCTTTATCTTTCTCTTTCTCTTTCATACCTATTGTTTTAGATGCAAGTTTTAAGCAAACTGCTATGAAAGTACATTTTGTAAATTCCGTGGTTATTTCACCTTTTATTTTACTACTGCTGCACATCAAAAAGTGTGTGACCTAGAAATATCAAGTCTGTTTTATCTAATTGGCTTCAATGTGGATTGATTCTTTTTTTTAAGGTCATCTGCAGTGCAATCCTATGCTGTACACATAACTTTCAATAAACAGAAATCAATGATCAACTTCCCTTTCTAGATGTACTGGTCTATAAAAAACCCAATGGCAGCCTAGGACATACTATCTACCAAAAGAAAACCCATACCAACCGTTATCTAAATGCACACTCACACCACCACCCCGCACAAATCACCTCAGTGGCCAAAACTCTCATCACCAGAACCAAACGCTTAGCTGACCATGAGCACTTAAAAACTGAATTGAACAAACTCAAAGATGTACTAATTTCTAATGGATTCAAAGAGAAAACAATAACAAACCTAATCAATAAAGAGACACCCCCCAAAAAACAAGATCAAGAACAGGACAATGGCACCACCATCCTTCCTTACATCAAAGGCACCACGGATAAAATTAGTAAAATTCTACAAAAACATAACATCAAAACCTCATTTTGCACTAACCAAAAAATATCTAATATCCTAAGGAGCCCCAAAGATAAAATCCAATTAGAATACCAAGGTATCTATGAAATCCCTTGCAAAACATGTGCAGCCACATACATTGGACAAACTAACCGAAGAGTGAGCCAGCGCATGGCAGAACATATGAATGCAGTCAAGAAACAGGAGAAGACCTCCTCCCTTGTCCAGCACATTAAAAGAACAGGGCACGAAATTGACTTTGAAAAAACTAAATTACTCCACAAAACAGAGAATTTATATAAAAGAATCTCTCTAGAAGCTATTGAAATTGAAAAAAGATCTTTTTGTTTAAATAAACGGGATGATACCTCACGTCTGCCAGAGATTTGGAAACCAGCCTTAAACAAAATAAAAACTTCATTATAATCAATATGTCAATCCTTTAATTATTATGATTTTAGAATTTTATATTTGGAAATCAGACTTAAACAAAACACTTCATAATCTTCATACCATTCCTTCTATAACCATGATTACACCAACCAATCAGATCACGGAAGCATAGTCACCCAATCTATTTGCTACATTCAAAGCAAATCTCCACCCCCACACTACATGCTAAGAAGGAATGTCAGTTGCTAATATTCATTTGCAAAAACACAGAGATTGGAACTCCAGCCTGATGATGGTAAATGTGATTTTACCGAAACGTCGCATAGACATGCAAAACATTACACAGGGCAAAACCCGAACTCAGAACAATCTACATACATATACCCGTGAAAATTTACGAAAACAAATATCTTGCCTCTACGGGGAGGACACTTTCCTACTGACTAGGACCTATGAAAAACTTGAAGTCAGAAAAGCCTCCATCTTATGTGATCTCACATTCCTACGCAACTGCAGGGACAAAAAAATAATTCCCAAATACTTCCAACTAAAATTCCACCCAAAAACCCCAACCATAGAGAGGATCCTAAAAAGAACTGAATTAGCCCTAATCAGAAATGAACTCCACAAAAAAAGATTCATACTTGATGAAATCAACAAAAGTCTACTCTCTCTTCACCTTAAAATCAGTAACCAAATACATCCTTTACTCTGGGATAAATTCAAACAAATATCAATCTGGAGGGCAGAAACAGAAACCCAATACAAAACAGACACACATAATAAGAAACTCCAAATACTAGAGGTACAGCAAAAACCCAGCCCTCCACAACAACTTATGACCAAAACAGTACATAACATATCAGACAAGATACTCACCACTACAGAAACCAATATTCTTTCAAAAGGATTTAATTTTGCAATAACTCCAAGACGAATACCAACTGAAAATATCATATGTGGAATTGAAACAACTTTGCATGGGATCAACCCAGATACTGCTAACAAAATTAGACTCCAAGTCACTAATATTCTGTGCTCTAGTAAACCTCCAAAAAGTAACATACAGCAGGAAGAAAGAGAGGCACTTATCAATCTAAAGAAAAACCAGGATATAATAATCCTTCCAGCTGATAAAGGAAACTCCACTATAGTAATGAACACAGCAGAATACAAAGAAAAAATGACAAATCTTCTAAAAAATCCGGCCTACAAACTCCTAAGCACAGATCCTACCACCTACCTAGAAAAAACCACCAAATCTAAAATCAAGGCCTCTCCCATCAGCGAAGAAATCCAGCAAAAAATCATCCCCAGAGAAAAATCTTCCATATGTCCAAAACTCTATGGCCTTCCAAAAATACACAAAGAAGGAATACCTCTCAGGCCAATAGTCAGTTCTATAGGCTCCCCTCTACAAAACCTTGCCAAATTTTTAGCCAAATACCTTCAACCATATACAGAAACTATTACCTCATATGTTCAAAATTCATCCCACTTTATACAAATAATTAAAAAACAAAACCTACAACCCGATGACCTACTTGTAAGTTTCGATGTCGTGTCCCTGTTCACACAAATACCTATTACAGAAGCCTTGACAGCTATCCAAGACAAACACAAACCCCCCAAATATATCCTAGACCTTACCAACCACTGCCTGACCAATACATACTTCATCTATAATGAACAAAGATATAAACAAATAGAGGGAGCCCCCATGGGATCACCTCTATCACCTGTCATAGCCAACCTCTATATGGAATATTTCGAAAATAATGCTTTAGAGCAAGCCAAATACAAACCCAAACTTTGGCTGAGATATGTTGATGATACCTTTGTAATTTGGCCACATGGTAAAGAAAAACTAGACAATTTCCTCACTCATCTCAACAGCCTACACCCCAAAATACAGTTTACTATGGAAACAGAAATCAATGATCAACTTCCCTTTCTAGATGTACTGGTCTATAAAAAACCCAATGGCAGCCTAGGACATACTATCTACCAAAAGAAAACCCATACCAACCGTTATCTAAATGCACACTCACACCACCACCCCGCACAAATCACCTCAGTGGCCAAAACTCTCATCACCAGAACCAAACGCTTAGCTGACCATGAGCACTTAAAAACTGAATTGAACAAACTCAAAGATGTACTAATTTCTAATGGATTCAAAGAGAAAACAATAACAAACCTAATCAATAAAGAGACACCCCCCAAAAAACAAGATCAAGAACAGGACAATGGCACCACCATCCTTCCTTACATCAAAGGCACCACGGATAAAATTAGTAAAATTCTACAAAAACATAACATCAAAACCTCATTTTGCACTAACCAAAAAATATCTAATATCCTAAGGAGCCCCAAAGATAAAATCCAATTAGAATACCAAGGTATCTATGAAATCCCTTGCAAAACATGTGCAGCCACATACATTGGACAAACTAACCGAAGAGTGAGCCAGCGCATGGCAGAACATATGAATGCAGTCAAGAAACAGGAGAAGACCTCCTCCCTTGTCCAGCACATTAAAAGAACAGGGCACGAAATTGACTTTGAAAAAACTAAATTACTCCACAAAACAGAGAATTTATATAAAAGAATCTCTCTAGAAGCTATTGAAATTGAAAAAAGATCTTTTTGTTTAAATAAACGGGATGATACCTCACGTCTGCCAGAGATTTGGAAACCAGCCTTAAACAAAATAAAAACTTCATTATAATCAATATGTCAATCCTTTAATTATTATGATTTTAGAATTTTATATTTGGAAATCAGACTTAAACAAAACACTTCATAATCTTCATACCATTCCTTCTATAACCATGATTACACCAACCAATCAGATCACGGAAGCATAGTCACCCAATCTATTTGCTACATTCAAAGCAAATCTCCACCCCCACACTACATGCTAAGAAGGAATGTCAGTTGCTAATATTCATTTGCAAAAACACAGAGATTGGAACTCCAGCCTGATGATGGTAAATGTGATTTTACCGAAACGTCGCATAGACATGCAAAACATTACACAGGGCAAAACCCGAACTCAGAACAATCTACATACATATACCCGTGAAAATTTACGAAAACAAATATCTTGCCTCTACGGGGAGGACACTTTCCTACTGACTAGGACCTATGAAAAACTTGAAGTCAGAAAAGCCTCCATCTTATGTGATCTCACATTCCTACGCAACTGCAGGGACAAAAAAATAATTCCCAAATACTTCCAACTAAAATTCCACCCAAAAACCCCAACCATAGAGAGGATCCTAAAAAGAACTGAATTAGCCCTAATCAGAAATGAACTCCACAAAAAAAGATTCATACTTGATGAAATCAACAAAAGTCTACTCTCTCTTCACCTTAAAATCAGTAACCAAATACATCCTTTACTCTGGGATAAATTCAAACAAATATCAATCTGGAGGGCAGAAACAGAAACCCAATACAAAACAGACACACATAATAAGAAACTCCAAATACTAGAGGTACAGCAAAAACCCAGCCCTCCACAACAACTTATGACCAAAACAGTACATAACATATCAGACAAGATACTCACCACTACAGAAACCAATATTCTTTCAAAAGGATTTAATTTTGCAATAACTCCAAGACGAATACCAACTGAAAATATCATATGTGGAATTGAAACAACTTTGCATGGGATCAACCCAGATACTGCTAACAAAATTAGACTCCAAGTCACTAATATTCTGTGCTCTAGTAAACCTCCAAAAAGTAACATACAGCAGGAAGAAAGAGAGGCACTTATCAATCTAAAGAAAAACCAGGATATAATAATCCTTCCAGCTGATAAAGGAAACTCCACTATAGTAATGAACACAGCAGAATACAAAGAAAAAATGACAAATCTTCTAAAAAATCCGGCCTACAAACTCCTAAGCACAGATCCTACCACCTACCTAGAAAAAACCACCAAATCTAAAATCAAGGCCTCTCCCATCAGCGAAGAAATCCAGCAAAAAATCATCCCCAGAGAAAAATCTTCCATATGTCCAAAACTCTATGGCCTTCCAAAAATACACAAAGAAGGAATACCTCTCAGGCCAATAGTCAGTTCTATAGGCTCCCCTCTACAAAACCTTGCCAAATTTTTAGCCAAATACCTTCAACCATATACAGAAACTATTACCTCATATGTTCAAAATTCATCCCACTTTATACAAATAATTAAAAAACAAAACCTACAACCCGATGACCTACTTGTAAGTTTCGATGTCGTGTCCCTGTTCACACAAATACCTATTACAGAAGCCTTGACAGCTATCCAAGACAAACACAAACCCCCCAAATATATCCTAGACCTTACCAACCACTGCCTGACCAATACATACTTCATCTATAATGAACAAAGATATAAACAAATAGAGGGAGCCCCCATGGGATCACCTCTATCACCTGTCATAGCCAACCTCTATATGGAATATTTCGAAAATAATGCTTTAGAGCAAGCCAAATACAAACCCAAACTTTGGCTGAGATATGTTGATGATACCTTTGTAATTTGGCCACATGGTAAAGAAAAACTAGACAATTTCCTCACTCATCTCAACAGCCTACACCCCAAAATACAGTTTACTATGGAAACAGAAATCAATGATCAACTTCCCTTTCTAGATGTACTGGTCTATAAAAAACCCAATGGCAGCCTAGGACATACTATCTACCAAAAGAAAACCCATACCAACCGTTATCTAAATGCACACTCACACCACCACCCCGCACAAATCACCTCAGTGGCCAAAACTCTCATCACCAGAACCAAACGCTTAGCTGACCATGAGCACTTAAAAACTGAATTGAACAAACTCAAAGATGTACTAATTTCTAATGGATTCAAAGAGAAAACAATAACAAACCTAATCAATAAAGAGACACCCCCCAAAAAACAAGATCAAGAACAGGACAATGGCACCACCATCCTTCCTTACATCAAAGGCACCACGGATAAAATTAGTAAAATTCTACAAAAACATAACATCAAAACCTCATTTTGCACTAACCAAAAAATATCTAATATCCTAAGGAGCCCCAAAGATAAAATCCAATTAGAATACCAAGGTATCTATGAAATCCCTTGCAAAACATGTGCAGCCACATACATTGGACAAACTAACCGAAGAGTGAGCCAGCGCATGGCAGAACATATGAATGCAGTCAAGAAACAGGAGAAGACCTCCTCCCTTGTCCAGCACATTAAAAGAACAGGGCACGAAATTGACTTTGAAAAAACTAAATTACTCCACAAAACAGAGAATTTATATAAAAGAATCTCTCTAGAAGCTATTGAAATTGAAAAAAGATCTTTTTGTTTAAATAAACGGGATGATACCTCACGTCTGCCAGAGATTTGGAAACCAGCCTTAAACAAAATAAAAACTTCATTATAATCAATATGTCAATCCTTTAATTATTATGATTTTAGAATTTTATATTTGGAAATCAGACTTAAACAAAACACTTCATAATCTTCATACCATTCCTTCTATAACCATGATTACACCAACCAATCAGATCACGGAAGCATAGTCACCCAATCTATTTGCTACATTCAAAGCAAATCTCCACCCCCACACTACATGCTAAGAAGGAATGTCAGTTGCTAATATTCATTTGCAAAAACACAGAGATTGGAACTCCAGCCTGATGATGGTAAATGTGATTTTACCGAAACGTCGCATAGACATGCAAAACATTACACAGGGCAAAACCCGAACTCAGAACAATCTACATACATATACCCGTGAAAATTTACGAAAACAAATATCTTGCCTCTACGGGGAGGACACTTTCCTACTGACTAGGACCTATGAAAAACTTGAAGTCAGAAAAGCCTCCATCTTATGTGATCTCACATTCCTACGCAACTGCAGGGACAAAAAAATAATTCCCAAATACTTCCAACTAAAATTCCACCCAAAAACCCCAACCATAGAGAGGATCCTAAAAAGAACTGAATTAGCCCTAATCAGAAATGAACTCCACAAAAAAAGATTCATACTTGATGAAATCAACAAAAGTCTACTCTCTCTTCACCTTAAAATCAGTAACCAAATACATCCTTTACTCTGGGATAAATTCAAACAAATATCAATCTGGAGGGCAGAAACAGAAACCCAATACAAAACAGACACACATAATAAGAAACTCCAAATACTAGAGGTACAGCAAAAACCCAGCCCTCCACAACAACTTATGACCAAAACAGTACATAACATATCAGACAAGATACTCACCACTACAGAAACCAATATTCTTTCAAAAGGATTTAATTTTGCAATAACTCCAAGACGAATACCAACTGAAAATATCATATGTGGAATTGAAACAACTTTGCATGGGATCAACCCAGATACTGCTAACAAAATTAGACTCCAAGTCACTAATATTCTGTGCTCTAGTAAACCTCCAAAAAGTAACATACAGCAGGAAGAAAGAGAGGCACTTATCAATCTAAAGAAAAACCAGGATATAATAATCCTTCCAGCTGATAAAGGAAACTCCACTATAGTAATGAACACAGCAGAATACAAAGAAAAAATGACAAATCTTCTAAAAAATCCGGCCTACAAACTCCTAAGCACAGATCCTACCACCTACCTAGAAAAAACCACCAAATCTAAAATCAAGGCCTCTCCCATCAGCGAAGAAATCCAGCAAAAAATCATCCCCAGAGAAAAATCTTCCATATGTCCAAAACTCTATGGCCTTCCAAAAATACACAAAGAAGGAATACCTCTCAGGCCAATAGTCAGTTCTATAGGCTCCCCTCTACAAAACCTTGCCAAATTTTTAGCCAAATACCTTCAACCATATACAGAAACTATTACCTCATATGTTCAAAATTCATCCCACTTTATACAAATAATTAAAAAACAAAACCTACAACCCGATGACCTACTTGTAAGTTTCGATGTCGTGTCCCTGTTCACACAAATACCTATTACAGAAGCCTTGACAGCTATCCAAGACAAACACAAACCCCCCAAATATATCCTAGACCTTACCAACCACTGCCTGACCAATACATACTTCATCTATAATGAACAAAGATATAAACAAATAGAGGGAGCCCCCATGGGATCACCTCTATCACCTGTCATAGCCAACCTCTATATGGAATATTTCGAAAATAATGCTTTAGAGCAAGCCAAATACAAACCCAAACTTTGGCTGAGATATGTTGATGATACCTTTGTAATTTGGCCACATGGTAAAGAAAAACTAGACAATTTCCTCACTCATCTCAACAGCCTACACCCCAAAATACAGTTTACTATGGAAACAGAAATCAATGATCAACTTCCCTTTCTAGATGTACTGGTCTATAAAAAACCCAATGGCAGCCTAGGACATACTATCTACCAAAAGAAAACCCATACCAACCGTTATCTAAATGCACACTCACACCACCACCCCGCACAAATCACCTCAGTGGCCAAAACTCTCATCACCAGAACCAAACGCTTAGCTGACCATGAGCACTTAAAAACTGAATTGAACAAACTCAAAGATGTACTAATTTCTAATGGATTCAAAGAGAAAACAATAACAAACCTAATCAATAAAGAGACACCCCCCAAAAAACAAGATCAAGAACAGGACAATGGCACCACCATCCTTCCTTACATCAAAGGCACCACGGATAAAATTAGTAAAATTCTACAAAAACATAACATCAAAACCTCATTTTGCACTAACCAAAAAATATCTAATATCCTAAGGAGCCCCAAAGATAAAATCCAATTAGAATACCAAGGTATCTATGAAATCCCTTGCAAAACATGTGCAGCCACATACATTGGACAAACTAACCGAAGAGTGAGCCAGCGCATGGCAGAACATATGAATGCAGTCAAGAAACAGGAGAAGACCTCCTCCCTTGTCCAGCACATTAAAAGAACAGGGCACGAAATTGACTTTGAAAAAACTAAATTACTCCACAAAACAGAGAATTTATATAAAAGAATCTCTCTAGAAGCTATTGAAATTGAAAAAAGATCTTTTTGTTTAAATAAACGGGATGATACCTCACGTCTGCCAGAGATTTGGAAACCAGCCTTAAACAAAATAAAAACTTCATTATAATCAATATGTCAATCCTTTAATTATTATGATTTTAGAATTTTATATTTGGAAATCAGACTTAAACAAAACACTTCATAATCTTCATACCATTCCTTCTATAACCATGATTACACCAACCAATCAGATCACGGAAGCATAGTCACCCAATCTATTTGCTACATTCAAAGCAAATCTCCACCCCCACACTACATGCTAAGAAGGAATGTCAGTTGCTAATATTCATTTGCAAAAACACAGAGATTGGAACTCCAGCCTGATGATGGTAAATGTGATTTTACCGAAACGTCGCATAGACATGCAAAACATTACACAGGGCAAAACCCGAACTCAGAACAATCTACATATATATATATATATATATATATATATATATATATATATATATATATATATATATATATATTTGCATATATATATATATATATATATATTTGCATATATATATATATATATGTCACATGTTTAAGCTGAATTTGAAAATTAAGGGAGACTAGGATAGATCTATTTCGGCCTTATTTTGGCCTCATCAGCTAGCCATACCCACTGGGACTTGAACCTGCAACCTTTGCCTTGTAAGGCAGAGAATTATCCTCTAGGCTACAGTATCCAATCCCTTCAGCTCTGTACCAGGGAAGGGTTACATTTTGTGTTGAATCACCCTGGTATATTGAAGGAACATCACAGCTCCTGTTTTTGCCTCTCGGCCCAACCCAGGGCCATATATATATATATATATTTGTTTTCGTAAATTTTCACGGGTATATGTATGTAGATTGTTCTGAGTTCGAGTTTTGCCCTGTGTAATATTTTGCATGTTTATGCGACGTTTCGGTGGAATCACATCCACCATCATCAGGCTGATGATGGTGGATGTGATTCCACCGAAACGTCGCATAAACATGCAAAATATTACACAGGGCAAAACCCGAACTCAGAACAATCTACATATAATTAATCCTGATTGTGAAGCTAACTTCATTCCAGCTATTGTGGTTTAGCCTGTCTACACATGGAAAGTCCTTATTTCCTCATATAAATCATAACAGCAATCCTTATAATAGCCATATTTGTTTCTTCAACAAGAATATGTAATTAACAGGCCAAACAATGTTTTAATGTGCTATAATGTGATTTGAAATGTTAGAGACTTGTACGATTAATGCCTGAATTCTTTCCTACATTCTGTGATCAGTAATAATTGCAGTCAGAGTTTCTCCATAATGAGCGAACTTTGACAGCATCAGGTGCATGTTACAATAGTTGTGGCTCCACACTCCTGCAACTTAGTGCAGGGAGCCATTTCTAATGTCTTCTAATTCCTCCAGATTACTTATCCACTCCCTTCCCTGTTTCAAGCCTGTCTTTCTTTCCCAATCACTTGAGACTGGATTTTATCAGGAAAATTCATTGAACGTGTGCCTGACACACAAATGAACGAATGACTTCTTTATTATCACAGGGCCAAAGGCTAGCTGCATAAAATAACCTATAAGCACGAAAATGTCTAGACAGTAATAAAATACTTAAGTCAAACAAACAGCAACCTAAATGTAATGAGAAATTATATGCTACAACTGCTGAGAAAGGATTACCAGTTTTACTGGTGATGCCAGGTTATCTGTTGCTGCATTCTATATGATACTGCACAAAATTAATATTGCCTGACAAATGAGAAGTTGAATGGTACAAAATGTTATGCCTTACAGGAAAATCCAGCTTGGTAAAATGCTGTCTTCATTTACTCTATTGCTAATATATCTTATTTATGTTCTTTTTAAAACTGTCTAGCTGCCTATATATGAGCTGAGTGGTGCAGCAGGTAGAGTATACTGCAGGCCACTGAAGCTGACTGTATATCTGTAGATCAGTGGTTCAAATTTCATCACTGGCTCAAGGTTGACTCAGCCTTCCATCCTTCCGAGGTGCGTAAAATGAGGACCCAGATTGTGGGGCCAATATGCTGGCTCTGTGTATATATATATATGTTTTGTCCTTGTGCTAGGGCGAACATAGTGAGACCTGAGCTGCCTTCCCTCTATAAATACTGGTGGGTGGGTGTGGAGTACTGGAACGTGACCAGAAATCTCTGAAACTTACATGGGAAGAAAGCTGAATATGCCAAGACCTTCATACCTGTACCCATGAAAAACTACGAAAACATATGTGTGTGTGTGTGTGTGTGAAAGGAGAGGAGAGGAAAGGAAAGGAAGAAAGGAAGAAAGAGAAAATGATAATAATGATAATAATGATAATGATAATGATGATGATGATGATAATAATAATAATAATAATAATAATTTATTAGATTTGTATGCCGTGCCTCTCCGCAGACTTTGTTAATAAAATAACAAAAGAAAGAAAGAGACAGGAAGAGGAAGGAAGGAAGGAAGGAAGGAAGGAAGGAAGGAAAACTTATGACCACAATTGGGACCAAAATTTTGGTTGCTAAACAAGAGCATTGTTAAGTGAGTTTCATCACATTTTACAAGTTGGCCATGTCCAACCAGTCACCTGACCATCAAGACATGCCCATCTGAAGCCCTGCTCACCAGACCTCCAAGTAAATAAGCCATGTCCACAGAATTGGTAGTAAAAAATGTGGAACCCACCCCTGCTTCTCACCATGTAAATGTAGTATCATTAAGGATTATTCATTGAGTACAATTTGTCAGCCAGTTCAAATCCATCTGTCTATCCCAGATGCTGTCTATCCCACATTTTTATACTTTACTAAGAAGTAGGTTGTGGTCTACATTGTCTAATGCCTTCCCGGAGTCTAAGTAAACTCTGTCTACAGCATTTAGTTACTTGGTCAAAGAATGAAATAAGATTGGTTTCACATGATCTGGTTTTTACAAACCCATGCTGGCTACTAGCTATCACCCATCCAGGCTTCCGAGTTTCCCAAGTCATCTTATTGGCTACAGAGGATGGACTAGAAGGACTTACGATCTAGGTACAATAGACTCCAATGTTTTAATGGTAATGCATTGACATTTGAATAATACAAGATGGGATAGCCATGGGAATTGTAATCTCCCCGTATTTATGTGCAGATAAATGAATATAAAGTTGATGATATGTAGAGACTTTAGCAGTTACAATCAATAGTTGATTACTATTTTTACTCAAAATGCCTCTTTTGGATATTTTTTTTTTCCATAGTTAGGAAGAATAATACAGCAAACTAAAGAGGAAAATGGAAATAGGAGGAAATAGGAGGAATATGTTATTTTAGTTACATAAATTTAGGACTTGTTGCATCACAACATAGGAGATCAGGGACTGAGCCAAAGAATTCGTGGAAAAGGAGGATTAAAGTCTTTGCATACAAAATCCCCTACTAACTTCAGAAGTAAGCAGGTGGATGGTACTTTTGTAAATTGACTCTACCCTACATTTTTATCAACAACACTTCATTAATGATACTCGAGATATGATAAATTGATGTTACGCGGTATACAGGTCATTGGATAATTAGAAGAACATTTTGAAAAATGCAGTCTGAATAACAGCAAGGGATTATGTAAGGATTTATTTTAATCTTCAAAGGATCAAATAAAAAAAATAATCTATGGACTGCCTGCAGTTAACCTTACATAAAATATTAAAGTAGGGATGGGAGGGGGAGGAGGTTGTTCTACTCTTGCTTTTGCTAAAAATAGAGAGGATCCAAGTAAAGGGAATGTTTCCAAATACATTGTGACCCACATTTTCACAACAATTAAAAAAAAATAAAAGCTTGGGCATGAAAATTTTGCATCTGACTAGCTAAGGCTGCAGTTTTCTACTAGCATAGTTAGATCCCTCCCCGCAGGAATGCTATCTAATACAGATTAAAATGTCATTGGTTTCCCCACAGGATCTCATGAAATCTGCAAAGATTCTTCCTACAGGGAATTTCACTCATCACTGGTCACCATGGTACATCAAACTGAAGCTTTCCTTCTGTGCTCTTTAATTAAACCTAATTTCACAAGTTAAGAAACAAATGGTTCCCTCCCCCCAATCAACCCTTTGATGTCCTTTTTAACTCATCACCCTTCTACTGAAAACATAATCAGAGATAGCACCAAAGTCTTTTTAAAAGGATAGTAGGAAGCAAAGCATGTTTATTTATTTTATTTTATTGGATTTCTAAGCCGCCCTTCTCCTGCAGACTCAGGGCGGCTTACATAATAAAATCAATATGTTACAAAATCTGAAAAACCCAATATAAACCTAAAACAATATAAAAGCTAATCTAAAATCCCATGTAATTAAAAAAAAACATTTAATTAATATTCATTCATACTTAGTCATTCATACCGTCAGCCAGAGCATGGGGCTACCTTTGAAAAGTGTTCGGAAACTCCAGATCGTGCAGAACGTAGCCGCGAGAGCCATCGTGGGGCTTCCCAGATTCGCCCACGTATCTACAACACTCCGTGGCCTGCATTGGCTGCCGATCAGTTTCTGGTCACAATTCAAAGTGTTGGTCATGACCTTTAAAGCCCTACATGGCATTGGACCAGAATACCTCCGGAACCGCCTGCTACCGCACGAATCCCAGCAGCCGATAAGGTCCCACAGAGTTGGCCTTCTCCGGGTCCCGTCGACTAAACAATGTCATCTGGCGGGCCCCAGGGGAAGAGCCTTCTCTGTGGCAGCCCCGGCCCTCTGGAATCAACTCCCTCCGGAGTTTAGAACTGCTCCCACCCTCCTTGTCTTCCGTAAACTACTTAAGACCCACCTATACCACCAGGCATGGGGGATCTGAGACACCTTTTCCCCAGGCTTATTATAATTTATGTTTAGTATGTATGTGCTGTTTGGTTTTTAATTATGATAGGGTTTTTAGTTTTTTTTAAATATTAGATTTGTGCCTGTATAATATTGTTTTTATCGTTGTGAGCCGCCCTGAGTCTTCGGAGAGGGGTGGCATACAAATCTAATAAATTATTATTATTATTATTATTATTATTATTATTATTATTATTATTATTATTATTGCTCAACGGTCCCAAGCCTGCCGGCAAAGATGTGTTTTTAGGGTCTTATGAAAGGCCAGGAGGGTGGGGGAAGCATGAATGTCTGGGGAGAGCTGATTCCAAAAGGTCGGAACTGCCGCAGAGAAGGCCCTTCCACTGGGCCCCGCCAGGCGACATTACTTGGCTGACAGGACCCAGAGAAGGCCAACTCTGTGGGCTCTAACCAGTTGCTGTGATACATGAGGTAGTATGCGGTCCCATAAGCCACGTTGCTCACAAGCTGGAAGGCAAACTTCCAGGCCAGGCTTCAAGTGGCACAAGATAGAGAGAATCATAATAATGTTAATTATTAATATATAAACACATGCTTGTTTTCAATTGCTACTCTTGATGTTTTTGATATTCCTAGAAATTCCTGGAAATAAATCATTTTTGGAATTCCCACACACACATTGTCTTAAATCATTCTCACAGCCAAGTCAAACTAAAATTTCTCAATATTTCTGACAAATAGGAATAATCTGAGGATATTTTAATTATCTAGACTAGGGATTCACATCTTGCTCTACACTTAAATTTATCTGCTATTCTTCTCATGTTTGTTCATTCTCAGTACATTTTTCTGGTTGACTTATAAACAATAACATTTAAATTTTAGTTAATCCTAAATCGAATTAATATAATGTGTTCTTCCAAATGATTTTAACTGAAGGGAGAGGGATTATTGGGCTAATGCATCTGCTACTCCCAGAAATCAGGTGATGCCACAAGTTAAATAAATTCCTGCCCATTTTAGTATCTATTAAGTAAACTAGCATTATCTTTGGAGAACTTTTGTTTTGTTTTTCAGATCTTTTTTTAAAAGATCTGTAAAAAAAAATTATCTCTCATACTCAGCTTTCTCTGTTGTATATATACAATTTTTAACACAAATCTCTGACATATCTTTAATATAAACATAAACCCAGTGTTGAATTTTCATTGGACAAAGACAGATTCTAGCAGAGTTCATTTTAAGCATCATTAAAACATGGAGACAACTTCTTAGTAGTTTGAAATGTTACATTTTTCCCCCACAGTCACTTGCCCTTACCCTACATTTCTTACAATCTGGCATTTCCAAATAGATACGCTTATCTTTAGAAATCATAGAATAACAGAATTGGAAGGGACTTTAGAGGTCTTCTAGTCCAACCCCCTGCCTAATCAAGAAACCCTACATCATTTCAATCAAATGGTTATCTAACATCTTTAAAAACTTCCACTGTTGGAGTATTTGAAACTTCTGGAAGCAGGTTGTTTCACTGATTAATTGTTCTAACTGTCAGGAAATTTCTCCTTAATTCTAACTTGCTTCTCTCCTTCATTAGTTTCCACCTTCATTAGTTTCCACCTTCTTGTCTTGCCCTCAGTTGTTTTGGAGAATAGTCTGACTCCCTCGTCTTTGTGGCAACCTCTGAGATATTGGAACACTGCTATTATGTCTCCCTTAGTCCTTCTTTTCATTAAACTATGCATACCATGTTCCTGCAACCATTCTTCATATGTTTTAGCTTCCAGTCCCATAATCATCTTTGTTGCTCTTTCTCTGCACCCTTTCTAGAGTTTCAACATCTTTTTTACACCATGGCAACTGAAAAAATGAATTTACATGTGATATTTTTATTATGAGCCATTCCATTTATCCAAAATCATTTTTAAATAAACAAGAGGAACTAAAACAAGCAACACCAACTATCTTATATGTTGTGATTCAGAGT
Source organism: Erythrolamprus reginae (assembly GCF_031021105.1). NCBI lineage: Eukaryota > Metazoa > Chordata > Lepidosauria > Squamata > Dipsadidae > Erythrolamprus > Erythrolamprus reginae. Next base: position 268,414,749 of record NC_091951.1, on the reverse strand, counting down.
GTTCCTGTCTGTAAGAACAGTTTTTGTTACCTGTGTTTGCTTGGAATTATATGAACTGCCTTTGCTTTTTACCAGTGTGTCTGGTTACTCTTTTTGGTTGGTGTTGGCTTCTGACCCCAAACTTCTTTCAGCAGAAGAAATCAGATCAGGTCTATTATCCTGACACTGTATTCTGTTGTGTAGCTTCCTCGTTTTTTAAAATGTGTCATCATAGGTTAAAGACAAGCCTTTGTGACTTTCAAATAATTTTACAATAAAACTAAAAATGAACAAAAATGATCTTATAGAGAGTAGAAGGTCTTAAGCATAAAACGTATCAGGAAAGACTTAATGAACTCAATCTGTATAGTCTGGAGGACAGAAGGAAAAGGGGGGACATGATCGAAACATTTAAATATGTTAAAGGGTTAAATAAGGTCCAGGAGGGAAGTGTTTTTAATAGGAAAATGAACACAAGAACAAGGGGACACAATCTGAAGTTAGTTGGGGGAAAGATCAAAAGCAACATGAGAAAATATTATTTTACTGAAAGAGTAGTAGATCCTTGGAACAAACTTCCAGCAGACATGGTTGGTAAATCCATAGTAACTGAATTTAAACATGCCTGGGATAAACATATATCCATCCTAAGATAAAATACAGAAAATAGTATAAGGGCAGACTAGATGGATCGTGAGGTCTTTTTCTGCCGTCGGTCTTCTGTGTTTCTATGTTTCTAGAAAGCAAATTGCTACAAAGATATTGGGGAAGGGGAAAAGAAAAAGAAAAAAAACTCCATCCCATCATATTTATGATCCTGTAGGTTGGAAATTTGCAAAGCGCTGAAGCTGTAAGAAAGAAGACTGCTCATCAGCATCTGTGTTTCCAATTTGCATAAGTAATTGGTAAGTGATTAGGAGCACATACTGACAAAAACAAGCCCAGCATGCAGCAGAAAATGGATAATTTTCATGGTTCAAATTATCTGAAACTCAAAAATATTCAAGAAAAAAATAGAATATGTATATTAGGACAAAGAAAAGATAAATACTCTTAATCAGGCTAGATAATAATGGCTATCATTCAGTGTGTGAAACGCTATCCTAAAGATGTCCTTGAGTTCAGCTACACTCCTGCCAGCTGTCTCCGTGAATTTTTCTGGTAACAGAATGTACGTTATATTGCTCTATATGTATATATCAACCTAATGCTGATACATGTATTAATGATGCCATCAGTGCAAGATTTTGAAATAAAAATTCAAGAGATGCACAGTAGAATAGGTAGGTCACACATAACAGAATTGGCAACTGCCTATCGAAGCAAAAGGCTGCAATATGCATTACAATCTAAACCAGGCAGAATAATTTACAGAATGGTTCTTGATCTCCATTTAAAAATGGAATAGATAGAACAGAACAGAACAGAATTTTTATTGGCCAATTGTTATTGGATACACAAGGAATTTGTGCATATCATCTCAGTGTACATAAAAGAGGTTTTTTGAGGTTTTCTTTATTTGATAATATTATATAAGCTCTATAGAATGTTTTTTTTAATTAATGGAAGAAAATAAGCCTCCATTGAATGATTAATAGAAAAAGAATTTTTTTAGTATATGTTTTACTATAAGCATGGTTTCAGTGTTTGTAATTATGTATTGTTTTTTATTCTATGTTGGAGAAAAATAAAATTTCTGTTTGAAAAAAAAGGAATCATAAGGTACGACACTTAATGATAGTCTGGATACAAATAAGCAATCCAATCATATTAGGAACCATTCAATATAAATTGTAAGGATTCAAGCAACAAAGTTACAGTCATACAGTCATTTGTGGGAGGAGATGGGTGATAGGAACTGTTGTATCCTGTAATGGCTACCTTGTAACTCTGTAAATAGTTTGTTCCTCTTTCTAGCGCTGTCTGAGCCGAAGCAGGAAGTCGCTCCTGATTGGCTCAGACGCGGCCGGCTCTAGCTTTGGCGGGAACCGCAAAAGTATAAAAGGAGCGGTTTCTCCAGGCAGAGCCAGTCGGTACTCGCTGAATGTCACTTTACCTTGCTGAGCTGTCACTTGTTCTTTGAGCTGAATAAAAGTACCGATTGCTTGAACCCTGCCTCTGGGTCTACTTCACTGGCGACGAACGGACGGAAGAAACATCGCGTGCAACATGAACAAAGTCCAGATCGGCCAGGCTCCGGAACTCTTCGATCCCGAGAAAACAACCTGGGACGAATACATGGCCACCTTCGAGATCTTCCTCGAGGCGGCGGGAATACAGGACGCCGAAGCCGATCGAAGACGGGCTATTTTCCTTAATTACTGCGGCCCAGAAATCCGTGGACTGGCCCAAACTCTCACCGAACCACAGCAAGCAAGAACCGTAGCGTGGGACGTCCTACAGGAAAAGCTAGCGAGCCATTTCAAACCGACCAAACCGGCCATGGTTTTTCGGCATCAATTTTCCATGATGGCTCAGAAGGAAACCGAGTCGATCAACCAGTTTACAACGCGGCTTCGAACGGTACTTGCTCAATGCAAGTTTAAAGACCCGGAAGCTCGCCTCACCGACGCCTTGGTTTTCGGCATGAAAAGCAGCACAGTGAGAAATAAACTCCTCACTGAAGAAGAGCCGACTCTACAAACCGTGATTAAACTAGCGCAAACCGCAGAAGCAGCCGACGCAGCGGCTAGGGAATTGAAAGAGCACGGAAGGCGAGAACTCATTGCCAAAATTGACTCCGCGTCTTCCAGCGCCGTGGAATCAGACGACCTCAGCCAACCAACTCACAGCGGGGACAACTGCCTCCTGGTGCAAGACCAGCCGAGACACCTTAGAGCGACTCACCCAGCCCCCTGCGCGGGCTGCCGGGGAAATCACCAGCGCCATCGATGCCCTTTCCGAGACTCTACATGCCGCCGCTGCAACCGTAGAGGCCACATCGCCATCGCTTGCAGAGCAACAGCACCGGAAGAAACTTTCGCCACGCCGCAATACCAGCGACCACAAAACCAGACCCCCCAATCGCGAGAAAGGAGACCGTTCCGCAACTCGGGTCAAAGGAACTACTCAACCGCTAACCGCGACTACTATAGAGGTAACTCTCAATTTTCCGTGAATAACACGGCAACCAAAAAGGGGGCTAAAATTGTTATCTCACTGTTACTAAATAACCAGCCTTGCTCAATGGAGCTGGATACGGGCTCTAGATATACCATCATGCCCTGGGAAAAATTTAAACTGTATATGCCTAATGTGTCTAAGGCTGACCTAAATCAAACCTCTTTGGTGATCAGAGACTTCCAAGGGGGGGTAATCTCGGTCCTGGGAACAGCAAATGTACCTATTGCATTCAAGAATGTTAAATGTACCCTTCCCATGCTTATTGTAATGGGGGCCAAGCACTCTCTTCTGGGATTAGCGTGGATGGAACCGTTGGGGATCGAGATTTCGGGTGTGTGTAATGTAAACTGTGATAATATGCCTAACTTTGTGAAAGAGTTCCCTGAAGTGTTCAGCCCCACCTTGGGATTGTATAAGGGGCCCCCTATATCATTCTCTATTGACCCCAAGGTCCCACCGATCAGACTGAAACCTCGCAGGGTCCCCCTTCCGCTTCTCCCCAAACTAGACACACAGCTGGATAAACTCATTAGCCAAGGTATCTTGGTCCCTGTGGAACAGGGGCCATGGGAAACTCCCATAGTTACACCTCTGAAGCCAGATGGTTCTTTAAGAGTTTGCGCTGATTACAAATCGACCCTGAATAAGGCACTCCAACACCACCCCTACCCCATCCCAGTTGTGCAACAACTTCTACACTCCCTGGGGGAGGGGAAAAGGTTCGCAAAGATCGACCTGGCGCAAGCTTACCAGCAACTTCCGGTCGATGAACAAACAGCAAACGCTCAAACAATTGTAACGCACAGGGGGGCTTTCAAATGCACGAGGTTACAGTTTGGGGTAAGCATAGCCCCAGGAATATTCCAGAGCATCATGGAACGCCTATTGTCAGGGGTAAATGGGGCCATTCCATACTTTGATGACATCTTAATTGCAGGGGAAAACCAGGAACAAGTAAACAAAAGAATAAGGGAAGTACTTAAGAGGTTACAGGACAAAGGGTTAAGAATCAAGCCTGATAAATGTGTCTGGGGAACCAACAGTATAGAATTCCTTGGTTATAAAATAGATAAAGAAGGCATCCACCCCACAACAGAGAAGCTGAAAGCAATTAGAGAAGCCCCAGAACCACGAGATAAGAATGAGCTGCAGGCATTTTTGGGCCTCCTTAATTTTTATTCCGTTTTTTTAAAGCAGAAGGCAACAGTAGCAGAGCCTCTCCATCGTTTACTCCAGAAGGAAGCCCGCTGGACATGGGGGAAAACTGAACGTGAAGCTTTCTCTCAAATAAAGGATTTATTAACTTCTAAAAGTGTAGTAGTCCAATATAGTGCTTCACTACCCATTAGGCTCACGTGCGACGCTTCGCCGTACGGCATAGGAGGAGTCCTAGCTCACGTTCTACCAAATAAGACAGAGGCCCCAATAGCATTTTTCTCAAGAACCATGACCAGCACAGAGAGGAATTATAGCCAGTTAGACAAGGAGGCCCTAGCATTAGTGGCAGGGGTAAAGAAGTTCCACAATTATATTTTTGGGAGAAGTTTTGAACTAGTCACTGACCACAAGCCCCTACTAGGTCTGCTAGCCCCCAACAAGCCCACTCCACCTTTTATGTCTCCAAGACTAATCAGATGGGCTCTTTTCCTCTCAGGGTACCAGTATGAGCTCACCCACAAGGGGGGAAAGGAAATCAATCACGCAGACGGCCTCAGCAGGTGCCCCATAGCAGACTTAGTGGAAGACCCTGTTCCTTCCACAGATGTGTTAATGATAGAACTCGAGGATAACCCACTAACCACGGCCAAAGAGGTAGCTGCACACACGCAGCAAGATCAAATCCTTAAACAAGTGGTGAACTGTGTTCTAAAGGGATGGCAAAATGATGTTGTGAAACCTGAATTGTGTGATTTTAAAAACAAAAGGTTTGAGTTATCATATGTTAAGGGTTGTCTGTTGTGGGGAGATAGAGTGATCATCCCTAAAAGCCTAAGGGAAAAGGTACTCAAAATGTTACATGTGGGTCATCCTGGGATTGTCAGGATGAAGAGCCTGGCAAGGGGGCATCTATGGTGGCCAGGGCTGGATGCTGATATTGAAAATTGGGTTTCAAAGTGTGACCCGTGCCAAGAGTCACGGCCTAGTCCCCCCAAAACAACTCTGGCTGAGTGGGAACAGCCTGCTGGCCCTTGGTCTAGAATCCACATTGATTTTGCTGGCCCAGTGGGTTCCCAGTATTTTTTAATAGTGGTTGATGCCTTCTCCAAATGGGTGGAAATAATAGCAATGAACAATATAACCACAAGTGCCACCATCAAGGTATTGAGTAGACTGTTTGCATCCCATGGTTGCCCAGATATATTAGTGTCTGACAATGGGCCACAGCTAACAGCCAGGCAATTCGAATTGTTCTTAGATGGCCTAGGGGTCAGGCATGCCCTCATCTCGCCTTATTCGCCCTGGGCTAACGGGTTGGCAGAACATTACGTTCGGGTGGCAAAGGAGGCATTGCGCAGGTCAGGCCCTGGGGATGTGCAACAAAACTTGGACCAATTCTTACTAACCCAGCACATTACCCCTAACTCACACACACATGTAAGCCCTGCAGAGTTATTGATGGGAAGAAAGTTGAGGTCACCACTAGACAGGTTAAACCCAAGGTTCTGTGTTAATAATAACCAAATGTGTGTAAAACCTGAAAGAGAAATGTATTTGGGACAAAATGTATATGTAAAAAGTTTTGATGGAAATGTAAACTGGATGAAAGGAATTGTTGTTAAGCAAAATGCACCAAAGACTTATATTGTAAAATTAGAGGATGGTCGTTTGTGGAAACGACACATAGACCACATTCGGAAGCGAACAGAAAACCAATTGCAACAAACCACTGACATGGACTCTCCCCCTTCAACAGACTTTAGTACATTGCCCGAGTTAAGAAACACGCAAAGAGACTTATCGGGCCAGGGGGGACCATCCAGCGACGCCGAGCCATCATCGTCCTCCGAAGCCTTCGTTGGGCCCGCCAGGCCAAGTCCGCCGCGCCGGGAGAACAGCGGCGAGCCATCCTCCACAGTCAGTGTCGAAGGAGAAATTGAACTGCGCAGGTCAGCGCGAGCTCCTCGGAGGCCCCACCGATTGGACGACTTTGTCACATGGCTTTCATGATGGATGTGTCCAACTATGAGGGGAGGGGTGTTGTATCCTGTAATGGCTACCTTGTAACTCTGTAAATAGTTTGTTCCTCTTTCTAGCGCTGTCTGAGCCGAAGCAGGAAGTCGCTCCTGATTGGCTCAGACGCGGCCGGCTCTAGCTTTGGCGGGAACCGCAAAAGTATAAAAGGAGCGGTTTCTCCAGGCAGAGCCAGTCGGTACTCGCTGAATGTCACTTTACCTTGCTGAGCTGTCACTTGTTCTTTGAGCTGAATAAAAGTACCGATTGCTTGAACCCTGCCTCTGGGTCTACTTCAGGAACGATGAAAAGATTAATAGTAGTGCAGACTTAGTAAATAGTTTGACAGAGTTGTGGGAAATATTTGTTTAGCAGAGTGATGGCATTCAGGAAAAAACTGTTCTTGTGTCTAGTTGTTCTGCTGTGCAGTGCTCTATAGCGTCGTTTTGAGGGTAGCTGAGGATCAGCTGCTATTCTTTATTTAATAGGCTTGAAATGGCTTACAATTTTTCTCCTTTCTTTCAGTAAACGATGGATTTTAATAATATCGGTTTATTTGATTAAGTTGGAGATGTATTTGCCCAGAACTAAGAGCTGACTCTCACAAATGGAAGTCTGGAGTCAGTACCAAAATGCAGAATCTTGAATGTCCCCAAATATCTGAATCACTGTCAGTTAACACTAGTTGGCAGTGTCATGTAAGACAAATCTACTTTCTTAAATTTGTAGACAAGTTTGTTTTCTAGAACTAAAGCATTATAGATTCTATATAGCTTATAGATTCTTCCATTTCTGTTTTCTCCCCCAGGGGCTGTTTCCACAGAGCAGCACTTAACATCAGAAATAGATCAAAAAGCCTTGTTTAGGTGTGATACAAAGTTTAGGCAATCATGTCATTTTCCATAATGGCATTCTATCTTTTTCCTGTGTTCAGTCAAGATTCAGAAGTGCCTGTTCATAAGATGTGAAAGAGCTACTTTTCTTTTATAATCCATGTAATCAAAATTAACAATCTCCCTAATGTCTCTAGTCTACTGCACATAATTAGCAATTACCAGGACTGTGCAAGATGCAGTGATTTCATTTCAGAGGCAGGGAGAAGATGAAGGAATTAACTCTTTATTTTGAACTGATCACATGCGCTTGGACATTAATTTGGCCCAGTGATTCTATATGAAAGTGCGTAAGAATAGTCTGTTTGGATTTAGACACTGTACTTAAATTCCCATTTAATCCAAGCTCAAACTGAAGTTGCAGCACATTTCACAATCTTGCCCACAGTTTGTTTGCTTTAAAAGGAGAGGGTCAATCAGTGGTGCAGCTAATTAATTTAAACTCTAGATTGAATGGTTGTATAATGCCCATGGAGGAACAGGCTGTGTCAAATGCCTTACAAAAGATTCAACAGATTCAAAGCCAGCCAGATTTCAAGAGAGACACTGTTCCACAGAGCAAGCTTTGCCAAAAGGGCATTTTGTTGGACACAACCTAGCTTCTACTTGAAGAGCAAGTAGGATAATTGGGTAGGATAATTTTTTCTCAGGTCTCCCTCTCCTCTCCCTCCCTCCCCCCCTCCCTACGTGTGTGTGCTAATTGCACTCTTTCCTGGATTGGGAAATTGTGCTCAAGATGACTCATGCTTTAATCACTTCCCATTTGGATTGCTGGATTGTTATAATAGGCTCTACAAGAGGATTGCCTTGAAGAACATTTGGAAGTTCTAGATTCATGATTACGAACCTATGGCACACATGCCACAGGTGGCATATGGAGCCATATCTGCTGGCACATGAACTGTTGTATTAGCTCAGCTCCAGTGCACATGTGTGCACCAGCCAGGTGATTTTTGGGTTGCGTCGAGGCTCTGGAAGGGTGTTTTCAGCCTCCGGAGGGTCTCTGGGGGCCTCCAGGGGAATGGGGAGACCATTTTTGCTCTCCCCAGGCTCCAAGGAAGCCTCTGGAAGGCAAAAAATGTATCTACTGAGCCCACCAGAAGTCGGAAAATGGGGGAGCATGGGACATGCACACATGCACATGGGAATGTGGCATGTGTGGGGGACTTTGAATTATAGGTGTGGGCATGTGTGTGTGTACAATAGCACATGCACACTTGCTTTCAGCACCTGAGGGAAAAAAGGTTCACCATCACTGTTCTAAATACTCCAGTATGCTGAAACGTGGGGAGTTTTTGGCACTGTCCTTTACACTTGCCTAAAACCACTGGTTTCAAGGTGCTGATTATCTCCCATAAAATCATGCATGGCATAGGAGCACATTATTTGTAGAACTGCCTGTCTCCCTGCCAGCAACAAAGCCATTGTTACTCCTGGTAGGCAGACTAGACCAGGAAAGCAATTCCACAGGAAGGCTAAAACTATTTTTTATTGAGATTGACTTCAACACAGGAATTGTGCTAGTCTGAGTGTCCTTCGCCAAGTGCATTAGAGAGGTATCTGCCTGACCTGCTTCTAAATTCCTGCATATCAAGATCATCTTCCTTACTGTCTACAGGCATCGTTTATTAGGTCTGTGATTTTCCTCCTCCCTTGCTAGAGAAAGAAGTAGAACCAGTACAAAACCATGTCTTTTCCCTCCCTCCCCCTCCCCCAAAAAACTAGTAGGCAGAAAAAACCTACAGTTGATGTTATTGAAGGTCTCTGAGAGATCAAAGAGGACCAGGATGGATGCTAACGGGAGTGAATCCTGACTGAAAGGGGTTAAAAATGACATTTTTGACGGTCCCCTTTAGCTGCAGAGTGACCACCTGCTCTACAAACCTCCTGAAAAAGTAAAAGTCAGAGACTGAAAGAAAATTGTACATATTTGTTAGGTCTGTTGATAGATAGCCTCTTAAGGGATGGACAACAATTTCTTTCAAGCTGAATGGAACAACTGCCCCTCACAGAAAAACATTCACCACTGCAGCGAACCAATCACATGTCCACCTAGGGGAAGATCGTAATCAACCAGGAAATACAAGGATTTCTAGAAATTACTAGAATTTCTTTCTCCAGCCATTGCCGTAATGCAAAGTACTTTGCCAGGTGTTTTTACCATAGAGAAATCTGTACTTTTCAATCAGAAGATAGAAGGGGGTAGAGGAAAAGGCATGGTCATATTTAACAATATCAACACCTCATAATTCCCCTAAGTTTAGACTTAAACACTTTTTAAAGACAACATTGCAAACTTTATTTCTCCAGGTACTGCTGAGCAAAGAATACAATTCCTTTCACCATGTGGTCATATTTTGCACATTTGGAGATATGCACAAGTAACAACTTAGTCTCTTATCTAAAGTGAAACAAGGAAAAGTAAGCCTGCTTGTTGGTTTTATGGTTATGATTACTGTAAGAAAAGATGAAAGGTGCAATTTTTTAGAGTACTTCTAGGATACAATCTGAAAGGAATAAAAAGAGCAGGGACTGAAAATCAGGATTTGATGTGTTTGGGGGAAATACAGAAATGGTTTACCATTGCCTTCTGCCTCACATGTGAAATGATACCTTTGTCGTTGTTGCGAGGTTCTTTGTCTCCAAGCACAGGACACACCACAGCATAACAAATCTATAATAAATACTATAAAACATACCTCCACTCCAAAATCAGTTATGTTCCAGGCCACCTCCATCCTTCAAGGCTTTGTATTTATGCTGTCACACAAATAGAACTTCAATATCCAGTCCTTCCGTACTTATTCTTTTGCAAACACAAGCTTTAAAGTCTTTAAAGTAACATACAACTATTGGCTTTCTCCAAATATTCCTGAACTAGTTAGGATGAGATGCTATTTCTGTGTGGTTGGTCTTTTTCTAGTTGCTGCTGAGTTCCAAGTGCCAAGTAAAACACCCACCAGGATTCACCATAGCTTGCGGTCCTCCTTAGGAGTGGATTCTAACTTATCTGGCTGCCGGTTCGCTTCCTCCTGTGCCATGTGGTGTCATGTGCATTGCTGAAAACCAAACTTCTGAATGTCCACAAGAGCCAAAAACAAGATGGCGGCACTGCAGGTGCCGACATTAGAGCCATTTCAGGGGTGTGGCCAACCAGCAGTCACTCCCGGTTCAACAAGCCGGGGGGGGGGGGGATTCCTGCTACCGTTTCTATAGAGTCGGTCTGAACTGGGAGCAATCCACCTCTGGTCCTCCTGCAATTGAATGAACCTTCTCTCCCCTGCTTGTAGCAGCTGTCAATCTACATATGTCATTACCCCTTCCTCATCTGTAGACTATTTGTTCTGACCTTTCCTATTACACACTACCCCCTCCATGGTGGTGCAGTTGTTAGAAAGCAGTAATGCAGGCTACTTCTGCTGACTGCCAGCTGCCAGCAGTTTGGCAGTTCGATTCTCATTGGCTCAAAGTTGACTCAGCCTTCCATCCTTCTGAGATGGATAAATGGAGCACCCAGAGTATTGGGGACAATAAGATGACTCTGCGAGCCGCTTTGAGGAGAGCTTTAAAACACTGTGAAGCGGTATGTATGTCTAAGTGCTATTGCTATTTGCTTTCATAAACTCAAAAGATTGGATGGGTGACACCATGTCCTTGAAAACACCAGGGTGTGGCTATTTTAGCCAAGCAACTGAGACCTGGGCTTGAATGCCTGTGAATGCAGTTCTCAAGAAATAGGTGGATGGATGCCTGAGGAAGGTGGTGGTGGGAGGGAATCTGTATACTTGACTGCAGCAGCTTTTTAAATGAGCAGATAGCAGCTCCAACCTTACTCCTTTACAATTTTCACCACTTCTGCTGCCTGTTATAGGTGCCTGCTTGTCTTACTTAAGTAGATGGAGTGACCTTCATAGTTTGGGTTATCCTGATGAGTGTTGCAGTATAGCATGAAATATGTTAGAATAGGATTGTATTATAATTATATATCTGGACCTCTAGCATAAAAATACTCTTACCCTGATTCTATAACCCAGGACAGGAAGGGCACTAACCTGCCTAATCTGCATTCCTGGCAATTACAACAGGGAAACAAAAGGGCTCAAATAAACATCTCACAAAGTTTTCACCACTCCAGACAGGACATTATAAGATCAAAGGGGGGGGGATTTACATTGCCTGAAGCATACAACAGGATGACAGGGTGATTAAGGAAGATTAGTGAGATAAGGCAGAAGACTTCAGAGAAATTAGGTGTGAGGAACATCTGCTCTTGGGAAGAGTTTTCTATGAAATTGTTTCTTGATATCTATGGGAAAAGGAAGAACTCAAAAGATACGTTTGAAGTTATGTTATTGATGTATCATTTGACATGTATTTGTCATAATATGTAATTATCCCCCATTTCCTTATGTTCCCAAATAAAAAGGGGTACATGGCTCTACACCATGTCACTTCACCCAGAGAGAGAATGTCTCCAGTTTTTCTTTCTAGGATTCGCGTTGGTGAGTGACCCCACACGGCTGGGTTGCACTTAGCCCCTTTTTGATGACATTGTCTTCACTAGGGACTTTGACAGCATCCACAGATGAGGGCATCTAATTTTGGTTTATATGAGCAAATGTCCTTTGCTCATCCTTTCTTTGAAAGCACTCATACTGCCACAATGAAGCAACTTAGCAAGATTTGAGCGGTGTGTGTGTGTGTTTGTGTGCTATCTCAAGAACGGATGAAAATTTGTTTTGCCAAGGACAGAATTAAAGCATTTCAGTCAGAAATCACTATTCAAACTGCTTCAACTACGCTGAGAAAGAAATATCCAGCATGTGACAGGCATTTACACGCAAAGCACATTGTGCTATCACTGAAGCACACAACATGTTTTTAACTCGCTGAGTGCTACAAAACAGGCTTGTCTATATCCAGAATGCCATCATTCCTGTACCTTAGGTGCTTAAAAAAACATGCAGAGAAAGAACAGATAGAAGTCAACAGGAAATGGCTTTGGAGAACATCTGCTATAAGCTGTCTATAGAGTACTAGATGAATGTGAACTCGTGAAATTAATCAACCAGGCCGTGACCTTCCTGAAACGTTTATGGAAAACAGTTACAAACCATGGCAACATCACTTTGCAGACTTACTCTCAGTTGCAAAGTTCACTCTTCACCAGTTTCAATGCCCACACTCTTCAGAGATGCAGAAGGCCCAAGGAGCACTAGGGATACAATTAATAAGGTGAACTCTGCAAAAGGTCATCCTTTAGATTAAAATTGGCAGAAGTGTGAAGCTTTTATCAATTATCATCAAACAGTGTTGTATCTCTCAGGATTTTCTCACCACAAAATGTCAGACAATTCTATATTCTCCATGTCTCTCAAGGCTTTTTGGCACACACATATCCCATTCAGACATAATTTTCATGCAGGTGGCAGCATAGCTATCATGTGTGAAGTATGGCAAAAGTTCTACTTTGTGCCAATAGGCTTCTTGTATATTCAGACAAAATAATAATAATAATAATGTTGTACTTCTCACAGGATATTCTTTACAAAATATGCAGTCCATGCTTCCAACATACATTTATAAGAAAGTTATTGCAACAATAAGTTGGAAAAAATAAGGACAGTTACTACATTATGTTCTGTCTGGGTGCCCCCAGACTTCAACACCAACTGAAAAAAGCATCCAGACACGCTGATAAAAAGCAAAGTCACTTTATATCTTTGAAAACAAACACAGAGAACAAAAACTGTTCTTACAAACTGGAATGCTATGAGGCTTCACAGAAGAGTCACGACGGCCAGACAATACAACAGGCTTCTTGCTGGCACACACCCCACTGTAGATAATAAAACCCACGCCTCCCCCAAGTTTTCAGCCTTCGAGGCCACAAACCAGAATCAGAAACGCCAAGGATCGAAGCAAGGTCACAGAACTCCCAAAAGATAACTCTCCACAATACAGGAAGGGCGGGCCTGCCTTTTCAACCTCTCTGAGGAGAACCACACCCAAACCCAGCTGTTGCCCATTAGGGATGGAAATACCTGGCTAATTGTCCCCTTCGTTAGGAGGCCCTTCTCTGCCTCATATCGATGATGGCTTGTGCGTTCTCATCTAAGGATTCCAGGCTACTCGCTGGGGAGAGCTCCCCCCCGGGGGTCTCAGGCTGCTCTCCCTCCTCTTCGTCCTGGCATTCCTCTTCCCCGTCTGCCTGGTCCTCCTCCTGTTCCTGTTCCTCGTCCTCCCCCTCTGAGCATGGAGCCGGCAGATTTCCAGCCGTTCCCTGAGGAGCCTCAGACTGAATCACAACACATTATATATCACTTTTTAAATGGTAAACAAGAAAAGCAAGACTTTTGATCTTAACTAATTCCAATTTATTTACAGTTCTAGCCAACAGGCCTATGAAAACATTACAGGGCAACAAAGGAGATAGCTGTCATTAATAACTCTTCCACAGACACATGCACATATGCACACAGTGATGGGCAGCCAACATTTTTACTGCCACACTGTGGGTGTGGCTTATTTTGTGGGTGTGGCTTAATGGTCATGTGACTGGGTGGGAGTGGATTGAATGATCATCATTGTTCAAGTGAACTGTTAAGTCCTCCACTTACAGCCTTACCAGTGTCACTCGCTAGGGTGACAATTTGCTTCATGTTTCCTGCACTCTCTTTCCTAGGTCACCCCCCCTGCCTCAGGCTGTGTAGCTAGGCGAACGGGTGCTGCCAGAAGCAGCACCCGCCACTTCCACCCATATCTTCTGCTTTCAGCTCAGGCGGGAGGTGGCCGCATGAGGCTGGAGGGGAGCCAGGAAGGAGAGAGGGAAGCTTGTCTGAAGCCAGGAAGGAGGAAAGAGGAAAAAAGCAAGGAGTGTAGATGCAGCAGCAGCAGGGGAAAAAATGAAGAGCTGAGCCGAGACCAGTAATCCAGGAAGTAACAGCCGCCGATCAGCTGGAGCTGTGCATGCAGCTTCATTTCCACCGGTGGAACTGTGTTGCCCACTCCTGCATACACACACTTGTATGTGTGTATGTGTGTATATACTTCTTCCCACTTATGACTGTATGACTGTAATTTTTTGCTTGTATCCTCAAGATTTTTATTAATATTGATTGTTTCCTCATTGCTTATTTGACCCCCATGATAATCATTAAGTGTTGTACCTCATGATTCTTCACAAATGTATATTTTCTTTTATGTACACTGAGAGCATATGCACCAAAGACAAATTCCTTGTGTGTCCAATCACACTTGGCCAATAAAGAATTCTATTCTGTTCTGTTCTGTTCTTTCCATCCTATTCTATCCTATTCTATCCTATCCTATTCCATTCTATTCACTTCTTTTATTAGAGGCAAGTATTACATATACTTGCTTGTAATACTTGCTTGTAATATGAAGTAATGGACCTTACTATTGAAAGAAATGTCACCACTTGTTTCAGAATATTTCTAATTTTTGACCAAAAGTAATACAAGAGTTGGATCCAATTAAAACTAAGAAAAATAAAGCAAAGGATGGGTTTGTTGTGAGAATACACGTGAACATACACTATATTTCTATTGTTACTACATTGTAAGCCTTTTAGGGTTGCTTTGAACACGACGATGGGCAAAATAGAAGTGTAATAAATAAATTGAATAACGACTAAATAAAAGTTTTCTTAAAGGGATGTGCAAAGGTTTAATGTGTAAAGCAGCAGAAAATAGATGATTAAAGAGTCAAAAATAAGAAAGCTTTGTCCTCTGTTCTCATCAGGAATTTGTGTTTTTATTTGTCTCACAAGTGGAAACAGAATATTTAAGGAACATTTTATTTAGGCATCGTTAAAAGCAAACATAGTAATTATGACTGATGCAATCTACAATGCAACACATTTAGAAGACAAATATGTCCTCTGCTGTAAACCCTTCCATTTTTCCCTCCCCAAACACCCCAAAATACTGTTTCCCTGGTAATTGTTGCACTTAGGCTCCTTGCATATATAAATATTGCCTGTTCAACCAGATTCATCATCACATATGATGTGAACAGCATATTCAGATCTAAGACCATAATCAACAAGTAAGAGTCCTACTATTACAAGTGCATAGGATTAAGGAGTGTAGTCTTTACATACTTAGATCCTTGTTTATAATTGAAGTAGGTTCTGGGCTCAGGAGGCAAACTTAATTGCTTTATATATTCAACAAGATTTATAGGTTTGGTGTTGCATAATGAGAACCTGTATCTGCCCTGTTCCATTCTTTAAAAGAAAAAAAAATCCTGAAGTCTCAAAAGACATAAAGGAGAAACTAATAGATGATGAACTGATGTCTCATAAAATGACTCAGTGTGATAATTTTACACTGCTTGTGAAAGGAGTATGAAAGACATTCTAAAAAAATAAAGCCGAGGGAGTAAATAATATTTGGAATGTATGCTAAAAGGTTTACGTAATTTTAGAGCACATTAAATTTCATAAAGGATTCTTTTACGGGGATTCTTAGACAGGAAAGATGCCCAGATCCAACTCTCTGCTAAGAAAGAGAAGATAATTTCTCCATGGTGGGGAAGTGGTCTTGTGCACATGTTTTCATCTACTTACTGTTCTGCTCGCAACAGAATACTTTATTCCATCAGACCTGAAATTTGGGCTTAGAAAACCTAGAGCTTCATTGCCTTCGATCTGATCTAAATGTAGTTCATAAAATCATCTACCACAATGTCCTACAGGTCAATGAATACTTCAGCTTCAACCACAGCAACATACGCACACAAAATAGATTCAAACTCAATGTACACCGCTTGAAACACAACTGCAGAAAATAGGACTTCAGCAACAGAGTGATCAGTGCATGGAATGCACTACCTGATTCTGTGGATTCTTTTCCAAACCCCTAAAACTTTAACCTTAGATTGTCTACAGTTGACCTCTCCCTCTTTCTAAGAGGTCTGCAAGGGGCGTGCAAAAGCGCACCATTGTGCCTACTGTTCCTATCATATTGTCCTATTTCTTGTCATTACTTTTTACTTATGTTTATACAAACTACAGTCCTATACATGTTTGACAAATAGATAAATAAATAAATAAATAAATAAATAATAAAAATTAAAACTTTCAGATCTTTCCTTTCAATTCTATAAACCCGAGGTGCAAATATATGCTTTTAAAAAGCATGAGTCAAGAGTTAAGCAGGCTGCAATAAACAGCAATGCTCCCATTGCAATGGAGGAAAAAGTGCTTCCTTGCATTTTTCTGGCTTATTTTGGACAATGAGGAAAGACCTCTGTATTCAAGTGACGGGAATGTGGAGAGAATTTCATACAGTGAGGGAATTTTGCCCAGTCTGTCTCTGCACATGTGGAATTCAGTGTTTCTAGAGCAGGGGTGTTAAGCTGGCAGTCTGTGGGATGGATGCATCACATGCAGGCCACACTCACCCCAGCTCCATGAAGAGGAAAAATGTCACGATATGTCACATGAGTTTAGCACCCATGTTCTAGAGCAGTGTTTCCTAACCTTGGCAACTTGAAGGTATCTGGACTTCAACTCCCAGAATTCCCCAGCCAGCGAATGCTGGCTGGGGGATTCTGGGAGTTGAAGTCCAGATATCTTCAAGTTGTCAAGGTTGGGAAACACTGCTCTAGAGGGAAAGATTGCTCTTCGGTGGATACATGAATGTTCTAATAGTAGGATTCTAAATGAATCCCACATAATCTTCTCCAATTAGACTCTTTCAGTTAGTCTTTCAAATACTGTATGTTGGGAATTGCAAAACTTCCAAAATTTCCTAACCTTCCTGCTGCCAGGAGAATTTTGGAAATCAAAATTTCATTTGTGCTCAAAGAGGTTCCCTGTCTCAAAGCATACTCTTATTGATTTCTTTCCTCCACAAGCTCACTTGCAGCTCTCATACCTGTTTAGACTGTCACATTAGCTGAAAAAAAAATACTTATATGCAAAAGAAATAAATGCAATATTGAACAAAAAGGAGAAATCTAAACATCAAAATTGCACGAAGCAATGTTGACAAACCTAAGAATAGCCTGAATTTCAGAAGCAAGAGATTAAAAGGCATATCCCACCTAGTTAGGAAATGGTCCCTACTTCACATTGTGAATATATGTGAATATTTATCAATGTTTTTGATCGTGTCGCTCTGGGTGGCTTTGAAGAACAGAATGCTTGTGATAATTCCCTTGCTGTAGCATTGATATGTCTGTGTCATTATGGCTTCTCTGAAAACGGTAAAAATAATTAAAGAAAGGAGAGCACCAGACATCAGAAGAGGAGTTATGTATAAATCTTGTATGTCACCTTCTGGAAAATGGTTCCACAGCCATAAAAAGCTATTCTAACAAAGGGAATAAAATATGCTATCAGTATTGAAGATGCTTGTTTGGAGATTAGTCATATTGAGTTCACTTAAAGCTTACTCCCTAATAGGCCTGTGCAAAGCTTCAAAACTGCATTGCAAAGTTACATTGTGTTCCACACACACACGCACACTTTTAAAAAACAAAGCAAAGTTGCCATGTTGGGTTGCTTTGTTTTGCTTTGCTTCATCTTACCTCTGACATCTCTGCCGGCAGTTTCAATAGTTAAAAGTATTTTCTGCCTACGTATAGCGCCTTCTTCTAGCTAATGGAGCTGCTGTTCATCACCTTTATGACATAAAGCACCTTCTCTCAATGAGGCGAATCACGACTTGCTCACTCATTCCATATACTAGTAAGGAAAGGAGGGGATGCAGTTTCACTCCTGAGTAGACACACTCTGGAAACCATAAAGCAAATAGGAGGCTAGTTTGACCTGTTGGACATAAAACATTTGCATTCATTCCCATAACCTACAGAGACGCCACCTTCTGATTTGAAAGTGCATATAAGACATCACCCTAAGACAAACTCAAGTTAATGGCCCAACAAAGAATTTATTATAATTATTCAATAATTGAAATATAGCCCATGTATCTCAGAAAGAAGGGAGGGAGGGGGGGGAAAGAAAGAGGGAGAAGGAGAGGGGGAAGAAAGAGAGAGAGGGGGGAAGGAAGGAAGGAAAGAGGGAAAGAGGGAAAGAGGGAAAGAGGGAAAGAGGGAAAGAGGGAAAGAGGGAAAGAGGGAAAGAGGGAAAGAGGGAAAGAGGGAAAGAGGGAAAGAGGGAAAGAGGGAAAGAGGGAAAGAGGGAAAGAGGGAAAGAGGGAAAGAGGGAAAGAGGGAAAGAGGGAAAGAGGGAAAGAGGGAAAGAGGGAAAGAGGGAAAGAGGGAGGAGGAGGGGGAGAAAGAGAGAGAGAGAAAAAGAGAGAAAGACAGAGAGGAAGGTAAGGAGGAAGGGAGGAAGGGAGGAAAGAAGGAAAGAAGGGGGGGCACTCATAGAAATCCCTGATAGCTGGTAAGGAACCATAGACAGATACTGTATTTGATACCTCCATTGAGAGAGCAGTGCCTGTTTGTTGACTTCTGCTTATTAGCAAAATCTCTTGCATTCATAGCTCCCAAAGCTCCTACCGCCATGGGATCACTTTGGCTTTTACTTTCCACATTCTCTCTAGTTCCTCCTTCAGGCCTTCTCCACCTTCTCAAACTCCTTTCTGAGGTTGCTGTTATTTGGCACCATTGGTGTCATCACCACTGTCTTCTAGTCCAGTGTTTCCCAACCTTTTTTGAGCCGCGGCACATTATTCATATTTTCAAAATCCTGGGGAACATTGAAAGGGGTGGGTGGGGGGAGTGGGGGGTGGGCTAAAGAAAAGTTTGGACAAAAAAACCCTCTCTCTTCCTCCCTTTCGCTCTATTTCTCCCTCTTTCTCTCTTTTCCTTCCTTCCCTTCTTTCTCTCTCTCCATCCCTCTTTCTTTCTTCCTCTCTTTTTTGCTCTTTCTCCCTCCTTCCCTTCCTCTGTCTTTCTCTCTCTCTTGCTATCTCTTTCTTGCTTTTTTCTCTCTTTCTTGCTCTCTCTCTCTCTCTTTCACTGTCTCTTGCTATATGTCTCTTTCTTTGCCTCTCTTGCTATCTCTCTGTCTCTCTTGCTATGTCTCTCTTTCTTTCTTTCTCTCTCTCTGCCTCTCTTGCTATGTCTCTCTTTCTCTCTTGCTATGTCTCTCTTTCTTTCTCTTTCTCTCTCTGCCTCTCTTGCTATGTCTCTTTCTTTCTCTTTCTCTCTCTGCCTCTCTTGCTATGTCTCTCTTTCTCTGCCTCTCTTGCTGCCTCTCTTTCTCTCTCTGTCTCTTTCTCTGCCTCTCTTGCTGCCTCTCTTATATGTCTCTCTTTCTTTCTCTCTCTCTCTCTCAGCTGACTGCAAGCGGGAGCCCTGACGGCAGCTGGACGTGCTGTTGGACGCCGTATATGCCAAGCCCGCAGCGCCAGCAGTACAGCGTCCAGCAGCACGTCCAATCGCCACCGTCAGGGCTCCCACTTGCAGTCAGCTGAGAGAGAGAGAGAGAGAGCTCCCGCCGCCTGGAGCTCCCTCTCGCCGCCGCCATCTCCCCGCGACTGCCTGCGGCCGCTGCAGCCGCCCCCTCCCGCTCCCCCCGCCAGTGCCCTCCCGCCGGGCCCCAAAGGACACTTGCCGCCGACGCCAGGGCCCGGCGGGAGGGCACTGGCGGGGGGACCGGGGGGGGGTGCGGCTGCAGCTGGGAAAGGCGCAGGGAGGGAAGCTGCCTGCCCGCCTGCCTCGGGGAGCCGCGCTTGCAGCCGCAAACCAAAAGGGCAACCCCCGGGCGCTCCCCAGCCCCGGCCCGCCTCTGCGCCCCCGCCCGGCCCGCGCTCTCTCCTGTCCTCTCCTGCCCGATGTCGTGGTTTCCGGCGCTCTCCTGCTGGGCCCCAAAGAAGGAAGGCGGGGAAAAGGCGCAAAGAACGAAGCTCTCCTTCTTCTTCCTGCCTTCCTTCTTTGGGGCTCAGCAGGAGAGCGCCGGAAACCGCGGCATCGGGCAGGAGCCGGGGGACAGCTGCGAGCGGGCGCTCCAGGTCGGCACCGGCAGCGCCCCGCCCAGCTGGAGCTTCCGTAGCTCTGCGGCACACCTGGCAGTGTCTCGCGGCACACTACTGTGCCGCGGCACACCGGTTGGGAAACGCTGTTCTAGTCCTTATCTACTAACGCAATGTCTTATGCCAATACCTGCCTACCTGTCTTAGCCCTGTTATTTTTCATAGCCTTCTGTGGAATCTCATATCCTGATCTAGGAGGGTCTAACACACATACTATGCAGATGTTCTTATACTCAATGTCAGGTATTGGGGTGTTCCATTTCACTGTATGTTGTTCCGTCTTCCTCCATAAAATTCCTCCATAATATTCTCATTTTTAAAAAAACCCTGCCAACCTCCTTTTCACTGAGGATCTGTATACTACACAAATCAAAAAGAGGGCCATGGAAATATTTACAGACCCCTCACATCCTGGACATAAAATATTTTCAACTCCTACCCTCAAAACGACACTATAGAGCACTGCACATAAACTAGACACAAGACCAGACCAGTTTTTTTCCTGAACATCACTCTGCTAAACAAATAATTCCCTCAACACTGCCAAGCTATTCACTAAGGCTGCAATATCATTACTATTAGTCTTCTTAGTATGACTGTAATATGTTGTTGTATCCTTACGATTTATATTAATATTGATTCTTTCCTGATTGCTTATTTGTACCCTATGACAATCATTATGTGTTGTACCCCATGATTCTTGAGAAATGTATCTTTCCCTTTATGTACACTGAGAGCTTATGCACCAAAGATAAATTCCTTGTGTGTCCAATCACACTTGGCCAATAAAGAATTCCATTCCAAGATCTTGTTTATCATGATATTTCCTCTGCTTGATCTTCCTCCCATATCTGCTGCTGTCTCAGCATACTCTCAGCAGCTCATTTTGGGGTATGTTTTAGAGATGCACTCCTGGATGCTTCTGAGTTTTACCCAGGACAACAATTTTGATACCTACCAGATCCCACATACCTTCTTTACGGACTGGGTACCGATTCTGGGTATTGGACTTGGGATGGAAACTCCATACATTGTGAAGAGATTGTGGGTCTTGACAACAGCAGTATCTATGTCTTATCACTATATTGGCATGTTTCTGATAATTGACAGGACATATAGGTTGATGGCAAGGAACTTATTCTTCGCATTGAGTTGGCATTTCAGCACTTGTCTTATTCTTTGGGAATATTTAGATGTTGCTGTCTTTCTTACCTCCTCCTCATGGTTCCTATGTGATTGGGAGATACCAAAGTACTTGTAGCTGGTCTGAATATCTACTATATGGCCCACTGGTAGTTCCACTCCATCTGTCTTAACTAACTTCCCACTGTTTACTACTATATGCCAACACATCTCTAGTCCAAATGATATCCCAATCTTATCATAGTAGATCTGTGTCAAGTGGATCAGTGGCTCGATGTCTTGTTCACTCTTACCATACAGCTGGATATCATCCATAAAAAGGAAGTAGTTGCACTCTGTCAGTTTTCTTGGCAAGATTTCAGAAGTGTTTTGTCATTACCTGCTGGGGCTGAGAGTGTGACTGGACCAAGATCACCCAGTTAGCTTTCTGCCTAAGATGGGACTATATTTTTCACTCTTGGCTAGATCGCTGTACAATAACTTTTTAAAAAAGAAATGAAGTGAACAGTAATTATATTTTCCCAGCAGCCATAGGGAAGGGATTTTTAAGAAATGGTATAATCCTCTTTTCTTTTCAGAACACTTAAAAATACATCATTGAATATGCCAGCACAGGTTTAATCTCTGCTTTCAACATTTCAGTATTTGGATCTATTAAGCACTTTCTTGTTCAAGATCACATTACAGTATTTATCCTTCAAGAAACACAAAGAGATCCTTCATATGTGATATTTTCCTGTTGTGTTTTTAGTTTAAGCTGTTGTACACTATCATTTTTACAATATGCTGTAATACACTTTATGTATTGAAAGGCAGAATATGTACCTTTAAATATCAATAAAATGCAGAATAAATATGCCATGTTTTATACATAATGATTTTTTGAAAATTACATTGTCTTGTTTTCAATATCATATACAACTAACAAAATAACTGAAATTGAGTCATTGTGTACTCTACGCTTTGTGTACATGCAATTATATTTTTCAATCTATGCTCATGTGCAACCAGATAAAGATTTCCTCTTTGAAATATAGACTGTAGGATTTTGGCTTTTTCTTTGTAAAACAGAAGATTATCCTGCAGCCTCCTACAGGGGCATAGAACAATAGCAACAATAGTGAAGATGTTACCATCTCCATGGTTTGTTCTTGGCATTAAGTTTGCAAGGATGTTGGAGACTAACAAAATCTCTTTTGCTGTTTAACTTTGAGCTCACTATGATTGGAGAGACTGTGATTTATTTAACGATCACTACTAGCAAGAAGAGCTAAGAAAAAAAATCAGTTTTTTTAATGCTACTTTTTACATTGCAATTTTAGAAACCATCTTGGAAAACATTTGCTCTGAAAGACATTATATGGTTTTTAAATAAATAAAAAAGAAAATTAATATAAAAACAGACAGCACATGCATTTTGTAGTGTAGGTAGCCGCAGAGTTACAGTATGCAAAAACTCTCTAGGTCAGGGATCATTGTAAACCCTGTCCTGTTCAAAGGGACACATCTCGCTCACCATTAATGTTCATTGGTAATTCCTATAATTAGGGATAAATTAGAAATAGTAGTGCAGGCTGCTAACCTCATATCTTCCCAAATATTTACTTGCAGTGGCCAATTGTCTCAATATCTCATTCTACAGGCTCTCAGGATGTTTTTCTGCTCCAAAGAACCACAGCAATATACAGAGACTATCTCTCTTCTCAAGTGAACAGTAAACAGGTGGATGGAAACTGTCTATCCCTTACAAATAATGGTGCAGGCAGATTCTACTTGGTTCAATGCTTGAATTGTAAGGAAGCAAGGGTGACACCTCTACTTTTCTGACATTTTTAAGCACCATTTTAGCTATTGAAAGCACTTTTTGCAGTCTCCCATTTTCTCCATTTGCTCTGGCTTTGCTTATTTAACTCTATACAAGATGTACTTAAGTACAATGGTATGAATTACAGAGAGCCTTTTCCCTCAATTAGTTTAAAGAAGGTTTGTGATAGGCTCAGCATGATCTAGCTAAATTTGGGAAGTATCACCAGTATGTCCTATAGTGTATGCTACATATTTGCATGTCTTTTCAGAGAAAGTAAAAAGAAAAAAGAAAAGAAAAGTTCTCCTTGTTATGCATGAAATCTAGCTGCAGATGGTATAATTTTTGTGTAGGAGTAAAGAAAAGAAAATCAATTTTAAATACTAGAATAATGTTTCATAGCTACAACTTTTTTTGTTAAATGCATCTTTTAGGATCTATAAATAATATTATATTGAATTTTTAAAATCCATGTTAGAAACATAGAAACATAGAAGATTGAAGGCAGAAAAAAGACCTCATGGTCCATCTAGTCTGCCCTTACACTATTTCCTGTATTTTATCTTACGGTGGATATATGTTTATCCCAGGCATGTTTAAATTCAGTTACTAATGTTTTCTTAGTCTACACTGCATTCCTTCTTGGTTTTGGTCCATCAGATAGAAAGAATCCAGTTAGATCAGACCAAGGAT
Source organism: Erythrolamprus reginae (assembly GCF_031021105.1). Classification (NCBI taxonomy): domain Eukaryota; kingdom Metazoa; phylum Chordata; class Lepidosauria; order Squamata; family Dipsadidae; genus Erythrolamprus; species Erythrolamprus reginae. The sequence goes on along the minus strand of NC_091951.1, from coordinate 268,390,969 downwards.
CTATATAATCAATATCCTATTTGCACACCAACCAATCAAATTACCCAAGGAAATCTAATAACCTCAGGTAGATATTAAATAGGACAAGGTTTTAGCTTAGATAGATTCTTCCTCCATACCAATAGTAATAGAAATTAGTGTGGAGAAATAGTGGAGACACTAGAATTTTTAAAAAATGTAATAATAATAATAATAATAACAACAGCAACAACAACAACAACAACAGAGTTGGAAGGAACTTAGAGGTCTTCTAGTCCAACCCACTGCTTAGGCAGGAAACCCTACACTACTTCAGACAGATGTTTATCCAACATCTGCTTAAAAACCTCCAGTATTGGGGCATTAACAATTTCTGGAGGCAAGCTGTTCCACTGATTAACTGTTCTGACTGTCAGGAAATGTCTCCTTAGTTCTAAGTTACTTCTCTCCTTGTTTAGTTTCCACCCATTGTTTCTTGTTCTACCCTCAGGTGCTTTGGAGAATAGGTTGACTGCCTCTTCTTTGTGACAACCCCTGAGATATTGGAAGGCTACTATCACATCTCCCCTGGTCCAGTTCCAGCAACCATTCTTCATATGTTTTAGCCTCCAGTCCCCTATATAGTCCACTCCAGTCCAGTAATATAACATCAGTTGATCAGTGGAAAAAATATGTAAAGGGACTGAAATTTATGTCATGCTTTAACCTCGAAGAGAACTTCTTCAAAATGATGTATAGATCAGAAGTCCCCAGTCTCTGGGTCTGGGCTGTGAGCTATTTGCAATTAGCCGTGGAAACAGCATATGAGCGCATGCACATGCATCCTTACATGCAGGAGCAGTGGGTGAGTGCATGCATGTGTGCTCTATTACATTCTCAGACTGAAGCACATAGGTTTCAGTCAGGTCCTCCATTCTGGAGGGAAAATACTGACTGCTGAGATTGGCTAGACTGTCTGGCAGCTCCCTATAAAAGGGCTAGTTGTCAGACAGAGCCTTTGCTGGGTGGTAAATAATTGCCAATTTAAGAGCTGTTGTTTTCAAGCCACTTCTGTCTGCCTCTTCCTATTTAACTCTCTCTAACATGCTCCATTTGAATGAGCAGCAGGCACACATGCACATTTTCCATGCAAATGGAGCTGTGGTTTGCATGCTTTTCAGCCACTCACTTGAAACAATACCCGCTCCCCACTCCTGCCGCTCCACAAAGTCAGAAAAGTTGGGGTACTCTGGTATATATGCCCAGATAATATGGATCCCCCAAAGAGCTGCTGGAAATGTAAAACTCAGTTAAGAATCATTTACCACCTTTGTCCACTTGCAAAAGAGATAAGAAATATTGGATGAAAATTTATAATGTAATTCAAAACATTCTGAAAATTAATGTCCAATATAGCCTGAAAACTTTATTGTTAGACTTTAGGGATAAAGCCAGGGGTGGGCAACTGCTTGGTTGGGGGGAATGCAGTGGGGTAGCAAAAATGGAGCTCCGTCCCAGAGCACCCAATTTGCACTGAAAGATGTTGAAAGAAAATGCAAGGCGTCCTGCATAAGCCACGCCCACAGTGTGATAGTAAAAATTTGGGTAGCCCTTCACTGGGTAAAGCATTGGATAAACTACATGGGGTTTTATAGTTATATTTGTTAACCACAGCATGAGGTTTATACTGTATACTCGGTGTTGGAAAGATCCTGTGATACCCACAGTAGAGGAATCGTTAATAAAGATGACAAAAGTGGCAATGAAGATAAGAAAGTGGCCCCTGTGAAGGAAAAATTGCTGAAGAAATTCATCTATAATTGGAAGTTTTTGAAGATGAATTTTTGAGAAGGACTTTTCACAGGAGATGCAGAAAAATCTAACTTTGACATTTTATTTTATTTATTTATTTATTTTGTCCAATACATTATACACATTGAAGAGAAAGACATGTAATAATATAAGTAAAGAAAAGAATAGAAGAAAAGATATAAAAGTATAGGTGAACATATTTGAAAGGAAGAAAGGATAAATGAGATAAGGAGAGACAATTGGACAGGGGACGGAAGGCACACTGGTGCACTTATGCATGCCCCTTACTGACCTCTAAGGAACCTGGAGAGGTCAATCGTGGATAGTCTAAGGGAAAAATGTTTGGGGTTAGGGGCAATGTTTCCTCTAATTTTTTTTCGGTGTGGGCGGAAAAGTATAATGTCTGAGCGGCACATTTTCATGCCTGAGCGTGGATCGGTTAGAAACCCGGTCGTTAAGTGAATCTGGCTTCTCCGTCCCCCTCCCCCATTGTCTTTGCTTGTGAGACGGTCACAAAAGGGTTCCCATGACCTCAAGGCACAGCAACCAATGTCCCCTCTAATTTTTTTCTGGTGTGGGTGGAAAAGTATAGTGTCTGAGCGGCAGTCCCTTCGGGACTGGGCGGCACTCTTTCCCTCTCGGCTTCTGGGCAGGTTTGAAAAACTCTGAGTTGATGATGATTTTTAAGTGAGCAATTGCTCACTGCTCAGCTTAGAGGGAACTATGGTTAGGGGTTGACACTACTGAGTCAGGTAATGAGTTCCACGCTTCGACAACTCGGTTGCTGAAGTCATATTTTTTACAGTCAAGTTTGGAGCAGTTAATATTAAGTTTGAATCTGTTGCGTGCTCTTGTGTTGTTGCGATTGAAGCTGAAATAGTCATTGACAGGTAGAACGTTGCAGCATATGATCTTGTGGGCAATACTTAGATCGTGTTTTAGGCGACGTAGTTCTAAGCTTTCTAGACCTAGGATTGATAGTCTGCTTTCGTAGGGTATTCTGTTTGGATATGATGATTGTTAAAATTTTAAAAGGAAAATGTAGTAGTAGAAGTAATAGTAATAGTAGTGGTAAGCAATCTTCAAACATAATAGTACAAAAATAACTAGATTTGTTCCCATCATTGACACCGAATGGGTTGAGTGATGGCTGAAACATGTTTGGTCATATTCACACTTCTTCCTTTTCCATTGGTACCTTAGATAACACTCCTGCCACTTCAATTTCCATAGCTTTCCAGGGTAATCAGGGCATGAAGAAAGGATGCTCAGGAGCAATCATACTTAAGGTTGTCCCTCATGCCGACCCCACCCGTTGATTAAGTATAAGTTGAAGTGCCCATAAAAGCCTCAGGATACTCCTGAAACTACCTTCTGTAAATCAACTGGATATACCAGGCACATAGTGCAGACTGATTGAATAGATTTAGTTTCCCTAAAGAACGGAGCAGTACCAGATGCTCTGCAGAAATTAAACAGTGCACAGCTATCCACGTGTATAATAATACTTGAAGAAAGCATGATTGGCACCGTTCGGAGCAAAGTTCTCCTCTACCTTATTTTGTAATTCAACAGCATGGCCAAATGCTCAGGGCTTAACTAAATGCCTCCTGGATGTGAGGGTTGGAGATCATTTTTCTCCAAACCATTCCCCACCAGTAAATCAATGTCTGGATGTGTGTGTAACTTACCATCATTCATCTGTTTGGTTTTGGAAGCACTAGATTGTAGTGTGTGTGTGAGAGAGAGAGAGAGAGAGAGAAAGAGAGAGAAAGAGAGAGAAAGAGAGAGAGAGTTAGGGGTATTCTTGCTATACACAAATTTGGACCGGGAGTCATTACTCACAGTCACTCATGCCCTCATCACAGTCACTCATGCCCTCATCATCGACTACTGTAATGCTCTCTACATGGGGCTACCTTTGAAAAGTGTTCAGAAACTTCAGATCGTGCAGAATGCAGCTGCGAGAGCAATTATGGGCTTCTCTAAGTATGCCCATATTACTCCAACACTCCGCAGTCTGCATTGGTTGCCGATCAGTTTCCGGTCACAATTCAAAGTGTTGGTTATGACCTATAAAGCCCTTCATGGCACCAGACCAGAATATCTTTGGGACCGCCTTCTGCCGCACGAATCCCAGCTACCGGTTAGGTCCCACAGAGTCGGCCTTCTTCGGGTCCCATCGACTAAACAATGTCGTCTGGCGGGACCCAGGGGAAGAGCCTTCTCTGTGGTGGCTCTGACCCTCTGGAACCAGCTCCTCCCTGAGATTAGGATTTCCCCCACCCTCCCTGCCTTTCGCAAACTCCTTAAAACCCACCTCTGCCGTCAGGCATGGGGGAACTAAAACATCTCCTCCTTGCCCGTGTTGTTTTGCCGCTTGATTGATTGTGTGCTTGTTTTTTATATATATTGGGATTGTTTTATGAATTTCTTAACTTAAAATTGTAATTGGATTGGTGGGCATTGTTTTTTACTATTGTTGTGAGCCGCCCCGAGTCTGCGGAGAGGGGCGGCATATAAATCCAATAAATCTAATCTAATCTAATCTAAATAATATTCTCACAGGTTCAGAATCCCTGCCCAGTTCATGGACTGAGCTGTCGATATGAAGTAATACTTGCAGTTACTTTCTAACCCATTTCTAGTAGCGGCTCGTTAGATTTCTGCTGATCAGCTTTAAAATAAACCAAAAAATGGGGGTATTTTAGTGTTTGCTTTAGCTTGTGACCTAGATATTTCAAAGATTTGCCTCAACCGACTGCATTCTATGTGTGCATTTTGGTCAATTTGCTCTGCTCAAGTTCCCACCAGTACATTAAACCCACATTGGGATGACCACAAATAGGACGTTATCAGTGGCAGTTCTCTTTCATGGGACCCTTTTCTAGCAAGGGTCTGTGGCCTGTAAAACACGAATATTACTCAGACATTTAAGGTTAACAATTGTTTCAGGACCAGATTCTCTAGAAATTTATCAAGGGTCAGATTATCTGTTTATGGCCACAACCACCACCACCTCCTCCTCCTCCTCATTTTGTAGTATACTTTGTATGATTTGATTTTAAGCAATCTTGGTTCACTGTGATGGCTTTGTATAAGACTTAAAAAAATTACTAACTATACCTTTCATACTAGCATTTATTCCTATAGATTTCTAATTTTTAAACCCACTGAATAATTGCAGATCTTTAGGTACTTTATTCAGACTATGTGATGCTCAAGGGCTGGGATCTTTTGTCTACTATTATTTTCTTAATATTCAAATGCTTATCTTCTTACAGCAATGTATAACTTTTTTAAAGAGCATGTCTCCTTGACCACATTCTCAGAGGTGTCTACAGGAAATGTTACATAAACCCACAATCAATTTCCATAAAATATATTGGGAAAGGAAACTTTTGCGCAAAATGCCCCCATTTCTTACAAGGACACATCACTTTTGAAGGTTAAAAATATACTGAAAGCCCCATTATATGAACTCTTTGCCTTCCCATTGATTTTTTTTGTCCACCAGGGGAAATAAAACACTAATCCAAAGTTTTTTTTAATGTTATACAGATAGATTCCGTTGGAGGTGAAATTAGCCCTACTGGACAAACAGATTCTGTTGGAGATCCTTCTGGATCTGAGCTATAAATTCCAACCAATCTCTAGACAGCAGCAAATTCTAATCCTAGTAATATATCAAAAGATGTTTCCACCACCAACCTGGATAGAATTTTTTGACTCTAAGCTACTAGCAGGATACATTTCTCTCCATTAAAACGTTCCATCTCTTTTTAAAAGCAATGAACATCAAACAGAAAAAGGATACCTGATGTTCAGCTATAATGCCAGCATGATTAGAATATGCATTTTAGCAAGTATTCCTAAACATACATGCTAAGATGTAGACTTTGTTGTTAAAGAGCGGAGCTTATTTTTGTGTAAACATGCACAGAATTTCATTGTTAATCTCTCCAACTGGATAGTGGCCAAGTACTTAACATTCTCCCAAACAGACTTGTAGGCTGTTTTAACAGGTTGGTGTATGCATGCATCAAGACTAGTGCCATGTGTTCGAAACAACAACTGTCATCTTTATATACGAGTTCCCTTAATGAATAAATTCCTTTTCAAAGCACTTACTTCAGCTGGGTTTCAAAAGGATTGATACTTTTTGTCTTGTAGCTTTTGTAAGCATATGGTTAATTACAATATTCTATTGTATTTGCATATTTTCTTTTCCCCCTCCCCATCCCATTTTCCTTCTGCATTGTGGCTTTTTATATTGAAAGCCTGAGGATAAGGACCGTGCAAGACATTTGCACAGCCCTACTGTTTGGCTTTAATTATCAAATGGGTTGCCCTGAGACACTTTCTGGCTCAAGGATTTTAATAAGAACACATTAAGTAAGGAAAATAAAAATAAATACTGTTCACAGAGTTACTATTCCAGAGCAAACCATTAGAATAGCACATTGCTATAATTTTGCAAATTTCAAAAATGAGTCTGCCTGCTCAGTACTGTATTTGTGGCCATTTGACACAAAGAGTTAACACATCACACTGAGCCATAAAGTAATTGGCTTGATTTTGGTTTAGGGTTTTGTATAAATTCAAGATAGCTCTGGTTTATTCAATAAACTATGGTTAATATGGTTAGTTGTTGACTTACTGATATATTTGAATACAGTTTGATAAACATAGTATTGTATATGGTTACCAAAATGCCATTCTTAATTTTTAACAAATGACCAGGGAACCAGTGGAAGTGATGTGCCAGTGTCTGGAGGCTGTTGGGGCTTGGATGGGTGTCAACAGACTCAAACTCAACCCTGATAAGATGGAGTGGCTGTGGGTTTTGCCTCCCAAGGACAACTCCATCTGTCCGTCCATTACCCTGGGGGGGGGGATTATTGACCTCCTCAGAGAGGGTTCACAACTTGGGAGTCCTCCTCGATCCACAGCTCACATTAGAGAAACATCTTTCAGCTGTGGCGAGGGGGGGCGTTTGCCCAGGTTCGCCTGGTGCACCAGTTGCAGCCCTTTCTGGACCGGGAGTCACTGCTCACAGTCACTCATGCCCTCATCACCTCGAGGTTCGACTATTGTAATGCTCTCTACATGGGGCTACCTTTGAAAAGTGTTTGGAAACTCCAGATCGTGCAGAATGTAGCAATCATGGGCTTTCCTAAGTATGCCCATGTCACCCCAACACTCCACAGTCTGCATTGGTTGCTGATCAGTTTCCGGTCACAATTCAAAGTGTTGGTTATGACCTATAAAGCCCTTCATGGCACCGGACCAGGATACCTGCGAGACCGCCTTCTGCCACAAGAATCCCAGCGGCCGGTTAGGTCCCACAGAGTTGGCCTTCTCCGGGTCCCGTCGACTAAACAACGTCGTCTGGCAGGACCCAGGGGAAGAGCTTTCTCTGTGGCAGCTCCGACCCTCTGGAATCAACTCCCCCCAGCGATTAGGACTGCCTCCACCCTCCTTGCCTTTCGTAAACTCCTTAAAACCCACCTCTGTCATCAGGCTTGGGGGAACTGAGACATCCCCCCCTTGCCTATGTAGTTTTGTGCATGATATGACTGTGTGTATGTATTTTATCTATTGGGGTTTTTTTTCTTTTTAGACTTTTTAATGTAAAACTGTTATATTATTATTATTATTATTATTATTATTATTATTATTATTATTATTATCATTATTATTTAGATTTGTATGCCACCCCTCTCCGAAGACTCTTTATTTTAGATTTTAAGTATTAGTTTTGTTACCATGTATTGTTTTTTATCACTATTGTGAGCCGCCCCGAGTCTACGGAGAGGGGCAGCATACAAATCTAATAAATAATAATAACCTACTAATGGATCACAAAGGTACTGCAGTAGATCTTCAGTGCAGTGAAAAAAATATTTTCTAAAAGTTGTTTTTTTTAAAAAAAAATCTACAATACTTTGCCATTTCTATTCAAAGATTACTAAAATAGCATAGGATTTGGTCACATTGCAAGTTGTTAACTATTTCAATTATTAAAAATAGACTTTATTTAATTTTGAAGTAATTCAGAGCACCAGCAGAGGGGAAGATATCTACTTATGCAGCAACTTCAAAAATTTGCAGTTATAAAGAAAAGACTTAGAAAAAAAGATGTAGATGGTTTTCTAGATTACCATCACAATATTCAGCAGCTTGTATATGTATGTGTAATGCAAAATAAAACAGCTGCTTTTCCCAGAGGTGATGATTTTATGAAAAGTGACACTATTATTAGAAGAGCCATCAGTAAACAGAACTGCAAACATAGGGAATAAGCATAAAAGAAATATTTTCACACTAAGAGAATTCTGAAATGGAATTACTAGAAATGGAGAGGGGTATTCTTACTTGGCTATATTTCAGATCTCTGCCACTTTTCTCTGAAAGTTCTTTCTTAAAAGCCCTGGATTCCCCCCCCCCAACCCAACCCAACCCCCGTCTTTCTGCACAAAGTCTGCCTTACTCCATTGTGAAGTAAACACCAAGTTGATTACAGAGAATATGTGATTGAGAAAGTCCCAAGCTGACACAATTCCCTGCTCATTTGTTCTCAAAACAGACATTTCAGTTATAATACATATGCATTTATGTTGACGGGAGTGGTCTATGTTGACTAGTCCTCCTCACTTAATGATCACTAGCTCAGCAACCACTTACATTACAAAAGCACTAAGCAAATGGTAGTTATGAGCCAATCATTGAAGTTCTAGCCATCCCAGCATGTCCTCAGTCACCTGATTGAGATCTGGGTCCTTGGCAAACAGCTTTGCATTTTATATTCTTGCTGTTGTCAACATATATAGTAGCAAAATTCCAATTTTTTTCTCCAGTTCTTTTTCCATTAGATCCAAAAGGAAAAGTTTTGGGTCTAGTGGTGGATTCTTTCAAAGCTATATACGGTATCTTCATAGTTAGGTCAATATAAAATTTCGGATCCCAGGAATTTTGACTAGTTATATAAAGGCTCTGACCCATAATTACATACACTTGCTTTAAAAAAAACAAAAAAACCCATAACCAATTTTATTTTTATGGTTGTACATTGCTAGTCTAAATGCAACTTTTTTTAATGTCTCCACCTTTATTGCCCTCCCCCCCCCCCATGGCATAATAGACATGCACAATGAAGGGCTACCAAAACTTTTACTACCACTCTGTGGGCGTGACTTATGCATTTTCTTTCAACATCTTTCAGTGCAAATTGGGTGCTCTGGGGTGGAGGTCCATTTTTGCTACCCCACTGCATTCTCCCCCCTCCATCCAGGCAGTAGCCCACCCCTGGACATGCATCAACGTTCAGACTTTATGATTCAGATATATAACTCTTGACAAAATACATGACATTCTTCTAGCCATTCATATGGCATAGGGAACAAAAGCACTGATGTGATTCCCATGCCATTCCAAACAGGGCTGTTTTTCCTTGGTGTTCTTTAGGACACGAATATGCCTTTTTATCCAATGCTATTTCGTGTTGCTGGATTTCTGGTGGACCTGAAGTTTTGGAAATCAATAAGTTTCTTTACAAAATCTGAATATTCCTGGCACTGGATACAGCTTCAGAGTCTCCGGAGAGGGGCGGCATACAAATCCAATAAATGAATGAATGAATGAATGAATGAATGAATAAAGAAAGAAAGAAAGAAAGAAAGAAAGAAAGAAAGAAAGAAAGAAAGAAAGAAAGAAATGATCCAGGGCGGGAAGGGACTTAGAGATCATCTAATCCAATCCTTCTCCAGAAGGATATTGTTAAAGTGAGTTTCTGTCTTTTGATCCCCCAGTCACACACATTTGTTTTTCAATGGTCTCATCTCACTGGGTTTTACCAGGACAAGGGAAGATACGTCTATCTTATCTTGGAATGCTTTACCTTGCTGCAAAGAATGAGTCCATCAAGATTCATGATGGAGGATTCCTGCCAAGAATCGACTATCAAAGTGAAGGAGACATTTTTTAATACCAGCTGGCAATAAGAACACCTGAAAATTAAGGAGTATCCTTTCTCAAGATTAATTGGATTGAAGATGAGAAATGTCATTTCACTCTACACCAGTGGTTCTCAATCTTTTCTTGGCCTAAGCATCTCTAAAATCCTGATGCCACCCCTCCCCCGTAACATATAATTCTTACTATTCAAAAAGTGAACTCCTACTTACGCAGAATTCATTAACTTGGTTTAAACAAAGTTCCAATTGCCCCCCATTAAAAATAAAATTGCTCCCCTTGTGGGGCATAATAATCACTGCTCTACATGGATGTTCTATTAAGAGCAGGGCAAAAGTGGTGCAGCAGGTAGAGTGCAGTACTGCAGGCCACTAAAGCTGACTGTAGATCTGCAGGTCAGCGGTTCAAATCTCATCACTGGCTCAAGGTTGACTCAGCATTCCATTCTTCTGAAGTGGGTAAAATGAGGACCCGGATTGTGGGGGCAATAGGCTGGCTCTGTTAAAAAGTGCTATTGCGAACATGTTGTAAGCCGCCCTGAGTCTAAGGAGAAGGGAGGCATAAAAAATCAAATAAATAAACAAATAAATAAATAAAATAACAACCCTAGAATGACCCTTTAGTGATTAAAATAAGTGCCTGCTTAATTTTGTATTACAATACTGAACATTACATAAAATTATAAAAACATGTTGTACAGGATTCTGTACTTAAGGCAAAGATATGTACTGCGGTCCAATTTCTTCTCACTAATACTTTACAGCAGTAATTTTCAAACTTTTTTGAGCCGCGGCACATTTTTTACATTTACAAAATCCTGGGGCACACCACCAACCAAAATGACACTCTAAGACAGTACATATTATACATATTACCCCCCCCTCCGTGTGTGTGTGTGTGTGTGTACACACTCTTGAACCATTTCCAAAAATAGGTGATGGCTGGGGTTTTTTTCTCTCTTATTCTTTCTAAAAACTCCCTTTATTATTATTTAGGTGCTTTTTATCATATGCTTTAAATCAAGAGTCACTTCTCTCTCTCTTTTGTTTCTCTCTCTTTCCTCTCATTCTCTGCCTCAGCCATTTTCTCATTTCTCTTTTTTCTCCCCTTTTTTCTCTCATTTCTCTCTCTCCCTGTCCTTTCTTCACTTTCTCTTTCTCTCTCTCTTGCTTTCTCTGTCTCTCTCTCTTGCTTTCTTTCTTTCTCTCCCTCTCTTTCTCTCTCCCCTCTTGCGGCACACCTGACCATGGCACACTGGTGTGCCACTGCACACTGGTTCAAAAACACTGCTTTACAGGAACCACCTCTTTGTCCAGGGCCTCTTTCTATTCATTCCTTATGCTCTGAGAAACAAACAATAATGATACTTGTCCAAATGATGGACAAATCAATTTAAAACACAAGAATAAAACTATACAAATGGACATGAAAAACATCAAGATCAGACCAACAACGGTGATGATAGACGCAGACGTTTTTGTTTAAGCGTCTCAGAAAATTGATAGCATTTGGTAAGTGCTTTACACACCTATAAGAAATGCTATTAGTTGACATGATGGACCAGATTTATATTTTTAAAAATCCTCTTTGCAACCGTATTACCAATGGGAATGTAGAAGAATTTCCTAATACTATTTTAAACTCACAGGTTTACTAATGAATTCAGCAATATAATATAATATAATATAATATAATATAATATAATATAATATAATATAATATAATATAATATAATATAATATAATATAATATAATATAATATAATATAATATAATATAATATAATATAATATAATATAATATAATATAATATAATATAATATAATATAATATAATATAATATAATATAATATAATATAATATAATATGAACAATACAAGATATTACCGATAGTATAAAGTACTTTATCATAAATGTCTGTCATAGAAACATACATTGCTGCATACTTTGATTAATAGGAAATATTGCCTTTTTGAAAACAAATAGATTTATACATTTCCAAAATCCATTCCTTGATATCTAGAATGATATCACTTTCCCAATTTCATAATATAATTCCTAACCAAAGCTGCGTGGACAGAGCATTGGTAGAAGCGATAATAGGAATCCACCTCTGCATACATACATACTATGCATACATACATACATACATACATACATACATACACACATACATACTATACACACATACTATACATACATACATACATACATACATACATACATACATACATACATACATACCTTGTGGAAGTATAGTCGTAAGCTGTCATTATCACATGATGTCTCGTTTAATTACTGCCTCATTTAGTGATGGAATTGCCAGGCTCAATTTTGGATGTTGAACAAGGGCTCACTCTATATGCCATCTCACACTGTAACCTCTTTTACCCATAAACAAATTCATATAGTAAATCATATGGAAGTTATCATAGTATTTATTTCATTCATTTTCAATGCTGTTAACCACCTAATCTGAAAGTTTTAAAAAATACCAGTCCATTGAAACTAAGGTTCTGCATTAACAGCTGCCCCAAACAGCTGGATGTTAAAATGATCACAAGAATGAACAAGAATTTCACCGCTACCCTCCAATCTGTGATGCCTCATTGATGAAGTGATTTTAAATTATCCTCTATTCTATTATCATTTGCATCATTCCCCTGAAGCATTGAACAATAATGAAATGCAAATATGGATGGAGGTAAGACATGAGGTTGGGTAAAACTGGACTGTTCTAGGTCAGGTCTTCTAGGTCTTAAAGGGAGGCAGGGATAATTGCACAGACGTTATTTGAAATTCTTGTTATAGTGCTATTTGCAACACTTTACTGTGATCTATACCTTTAACCATTTAATTAAGGTGGCAAAACATGCTGTTTAGGTTGTGCATAATAATTGGGGAAAACTTGTGGCATTTAGGACTAAAGTTAGGGCAGGGCAACTTTGAGAAAGATGTTTTGAGACAGAGAAAAAGAGCTAGCTTCATGGTTTCTTTGAAACCTGGCCCTTTGCAACAACAGTCTTTTAATTCCTCCCTTTTCCTTGCAAAGGATCCTGCAAATCATGAGCTGAGGCAGAGCAGATTTAAGAGCCAAGATGTATTAGCTGGACAATTCTCTGTTCCAAACAACTTCCTGCAGGTGACAGACCATAGGTCAATAGCACAATACTTGTTTGGTATTGTTGTGATTCAGCCTGAGGCTCCTCAGGGACCGGCTGGAGCTCTGCCAGATCCATGCCCAGAGGAGGAGGACAGTGACCAGGAGGGGGAGGACAGACAGATGGGGGAGAGGAACGTCAGGAGGAGGAGGAGGGAGAGCAGCCTGAGACCCCCGGGGGGGGGGCTCTCCCCAGCTAGTAGCCTGGATTCATTGGATGACGACACACAGGCTATAATAGACAAGAGGCAGAGACAGGCAGCTCAAAGAAGGGGCCAATTAGAAAGATATTTCCATCCCTGAATTGGCAACAGCTGGGTTTGGGTGTGGTTCTCCTCAGCAGGGTTGAAAAGGCAGGCCCGCCCTTACAGTCTCGTGGAGAGTTATCAACTGGGAGTCCTGTGACCTTGCTTCGATTCTTGGCGTCTCTGATCTTGGCTTGTGGCCTAGAAGTCTGGAAGACTTGGGGGAGGCGTGGGTTTTATTATCTCCAGAGTTGTTTTTGCCAGCAAGAATCCTGTTTTATTGCCTGGCCTTCGTGAAACCTCTGTGAAACTGCATCATGTTCCTGTCTGTAAGAACAGTTTTTGTTACCTGTGTTTGCTTTCCAGTATATAAACTGCCTTTGCTTTTTACCAGTGTGTCTGGATACTCTTTTTGATTGGTGTTGGCGTCTGGGGGGACCCAGACAGAACAGGTATGCAGATATTTCCGCATTTCATTCTCTCCTTTGTTAATTAAAATAGCTTCAGATAACAAACAATAGAATGACCTCTGCCTGAGATTCATGATATCTTCACCTAGTCAACAGAAAAACACTGAACTAAAAGGACAGATCATGAGTGTTAGTTTAATTTAACTTTCTGTAGTCTTATTGGGAGGCACTTTTCCTGGAAAAGAGATTTTTTGCTCTGTTGCTGTTACTGTAGATAGTGCAATGGTACAACATGACTAATGTTGGTTTACAAAAGTGGATCATGTACAGAGGTGCCCCCCCCCGCTTTTTGGGTAGAGTGTGTTGGAGAATTTACTTGTTCATTCACAAATGCTTATGGATGAATATCTCCAGGTCTCTGAGTAAAGAAAACATAAACAAAAGAAGATAAAGGATAGGACCATGGACATGTTTGTCTGTCCATCTGTTCTTCCGTCTGTCCATTATCTATCTATCTATCTATCTATCTATCTATCTATCTATCTATCTATCTATCTATCTATCTATTGATTTGTATCCTAAGATTTTTATTAATATTGATTAATTCTTCATTGCTTATTTGACCGCTATGACAATCATTAAGTGTTGTACCACATGGTTCCTGACAAATATATCTTTTTCTTTTATGCACCAAGACAAATTCCTTGTGTGTCCAATCACACTTGGCCAATAAAGAATTCTATATTCTATCTATCTTCCATGGGCTCTATTCTATACTAAAACATACTACAAAGTCCTTTTTAAACACAATCTTAAGATCCCTTAATGTGAAAATTTAGAAGTATAATTTTTACGTTCTTAGCATTTCAAGATTTATGCAACTCTTTGTTTCCTGCATTAAAAATGAGGAAAATAAGGAATGCTGGTGGCATAGTTAGAAATGGCTTCAGGGGGACATAAAGATGGCTCGGGGCTCATATCCCAGCTGCAAGAAAAATGTTTCCTAAAACTGCCTTGCCAACAACTACTTGAGAACTCTGGCCTTTTAATTTCTGCCAAGACTTGGATTCAGGGTCTCCTTCCAGGGTGGAGAACATAAGAGGCAGACTGGTTAATTTGCTTTCCAGCTGTAATTGGTGCTTATGCTAAGAGGTAGTCAGTGATTTCTTCCTAAGTGTACAGTGACAGTTTTCTGTTATGTTGCCTCAAATACTGCAATATTTTCATCCCCCAAAAGCTTTTATACAGAAGGCAGCAGATGGCAAAGGCTGTTAGAGAGCTCTCTGCAAATTGATTGGCCCTGCCTCAATTTCTTTGTTATACAAAGGGCACCTCGTATATTGTCATTGCAAAGTCATATCCCGATTTGATGGGAAAATGATTGTTCAACAAAATATTATTTCAGTTATCAATTATTATGTTTAGCTGTTCTTCCATTTATGCTTAAATCAGGGTAGAATGACACATTGTAGGTTACCATAACAGCATGATTGTACCGGTAGCAGCATACCCATTAGGCCTCTGGAGTGCTTCAAATGCTAAAGTGAAATAGGGCTTATATGTCAGGCATACAGCACACACATGCAAATCCTTAAACACGTCTCTTCCTGGAACATGCTGTAATTGCAGGTAACAGCAATGTCTTCCCTAGAAAATATGTAGTTGCTTTAAAGCTTCGTAAACAGATATTTTGTAAGCACCTCTGTGCACCTATCTTAACATATGTTTCTATCTTAGAATCTAAAACACTATGGAACTCTAATATCAACTTTTTAGACTTTGGATCCCTCCCCCTATAAATTTCAGCTCTGTATACTAGCTCTCTGCATAGAATCTAGCTGTGATGGCTAACCTATGGTACCCGTGCCACAAGTGGCATGCAGAGCCATATCTAAGAGGTATTGCCCTATGTCAGCTGCAGTGTGCATGTGTGTGCTGGCCAGCTGATTTTCAGCTTTCTTTGGGGCCATTTTCACTCTCCTCATGGCGAAAACTGCCCAACAGACCAACCGGAAGTTCACTTGTGTGCTCACCTCCAGCCTCCTTTTTGCTGTCAGAGGTCTTCAGGAACTTCTTTGGCTTTGGACAGTTGCAGCCAGGCGTCTCACATCTCAGCCCATTTCTTCTGCAACCAGGAAGGTTTTTCTGAAGGTCTGTGTAGCCGATAACAGAGCTAAGGATCAGCTGCAGAAGAAATGGGCTGAGGTGTGCGAGACCTGATTGCAACTATTTGAAGCTACGTAGTGGGGCAGTTCTACTTCCTTTCATTTCTGAACTGCCAATTGGCCTGTTAGGCTATTTTTCGCCATCCCTAGGCTCCAGGAGGCTTTTCTGAACCCTGGGAAGAGCGAAAAATAGCCCAGCAGGCCTACTGGAAGTCCAGAAGCTTCAGTGAGGCCTGTGCGCATGCATGGGGGTGGCAGCATGGAGGGGTTGTGCGCATGGGCAGAGCATTGCATTATGGGTGTGGGCATGCAGGTGTATGCTATTGTGCCCGCACCAGTGATAGACTCCTACAGGAACGGTCAGGAACGCAGTTCCGGTAGCAAAATTTGGAGCTCCACCCCAGAGTACCCAATTTGCACTGAAAGATGTGGAAACAAAATGCATAAGCCACGCCCACAGCGTGGTAGTAAAAATTTTGGCAGCCCATCACTGACCCGCACACACCCTTTTGGCATCTGAGCCAAAAAAGATTCACCATCACTGGAATATAGTATCATTGAGAATGGGTAGGCGATATGAGGAGCCTCTGTATTATGATTGAGAAGTATATTTATTTCCAGTCCCTTTGTGTTTAATATTTAAGCCTTACCCTTAACACTTTACTTTTTAAATTTTCTTCTTATTCTCCACCTTTTGTAGCACATCCTAAAACCCATGGGCCCTATGCAGTCCACGCATTTCTTTTTGATAATTTCTAGAGTCTAAATTTCCATACCTGAATAAATAATTTCCCCATTGATTTTAAGAGGAAAACAAAAATGGCCATGTACAATATTAGCTGGGCTGAACACATACTTATATATTCTTTTTTTAAAGAAATCCCTGCCCAACATGCTTTTATTCATTATACTTTTATTTTACTTAATTGACTTCATTATTACTGTTGCATTATGTCATTATATTATCATTGTTTCTGTGGGTTTATTTTGCACTTTGATTACTACATTGCCTATTTGTGTTCTATTTTATACTGAGGCTGTCTCACTTTTGATACCATTGTGTGGCTATTATTATTATTATTATTATTATTATTATTATTATTATTATTATTATTATTATTATTATTATTATGTCAATACAACACAGAAAATGAGATCACTATGCTGGATTTCGTATTTCATCACCAGTCGGGCGCTTCCCAAGCACCTAGGACTGCGTGATGTAGGGGCGAATTAAGTTTGCCGATCCCAGTAAAGCGGCCTTTTGCAATTGACAGATGGAGATTTTGTCAATTCCAATGGTTTTCAAATGTTTGCTGAGATCCTTTGGCACTGCATCCAGCGTGCCAAGTACCACTGGGACCACTTTCACTGGCTTATGCCAGAGACGTTGTGGTTCGATTTTTAGATCTTCATATTTCACTAATTTCTCTAGCTGCTTCTCCTCAATTCTGCTGTCCCCTGGGATTGCGTGTCAATGATCCATACTTTCTTTTTCTCCACAATCAGGATGTCTGGTGTGTTATGCTTCAGAATTCGGTCAGTCTGAAGTCGGAAGTCCCACAGTAGTTTTTCTTGCTCATTTTCGACCACTTTTTTGAGCTTATGATCCCACCAGTTCTTTGCCACTGGTAAATGGTAGTTCCGGCACAAGTTCCAGTGGATCATCTGTGCCACAGCATCATGTCTATGCTTGTAGTCAATCTGTGCGATCTTTTTGAAGCAGCTGAGTATGTGATCGATTGTTTCATCTGTTTCTTTACAGAGTCTGCACTTTGGATCATCTATTGATTTTTCAATTCTGGCTTTGACAGCATTTGTTCTAATGGCCTGTTCTTCTGCCGCCAGTATTAGTCCTTCTGTCTCCTTTTTGAGTGTTCCACTTGTAAGCCATGGCCAGGTCTTTTCTTTATCCACTTTGCCTTCAATCTTCTCCAAGAACTGGCCATGCAATGCTTTGTTCCGCCAACTGTCCATACGACATTAAGTTACAGTTTTTCTATACTGGTCCTTGGTTTGCTTCACCTTGAGAAGCTTCCTATTGTTGACGTCCATCAACGCTGACTCTTTGCTCTCCTTCACATAGTCAGCTAATGCATGCTTCTTTTCTTCCACTGTCTGCTTCACTTGCAAAGTGAATTATTATTGATTATTGATTATTGATTATTGATTATTGATTATTGATTAGTGATTAGTGATTATTGATTATTGATTATTGATTATTGATTATTGATTATTGATTATTGATTATTGATTATTGATTATTGATTATTGATTATTGATTATTGATTATTGATTATTGATTATTGATTATTGATTATTGATTATTGATTATTGATTACTATTACTATTACTATTACTATTACTATTACTATTACTATTACTATTATTATTATTATTATTATTATTATTATTATTATTATTATTATTATTATTATGTCAATACAACACAGTAAATGAGATCACTATGCTGGATTTTGTATTTCATCACTAGGACTGCGTGATGTAGCGCGAATTGTAAAGCGGCCTTTTGCAATTGACAGATGGAGATTTTGGCAATTCCGATGGTTCATGATTCTGCGATTCTCTGACATTGTGAATTTCTGCCGCTTTTTTATTTGTAAGCTTTGTTTGTTTTGTTCCTGTAGCTCATTTGTCGATGGCTGCCCAGGTTCCACAGCAGCCACTCGGTGCAATGACCGAGCCACTATGGACTTCTTTTTGCTTTGTCTCTCCATTAGTTTAAATGGGTTAGGTACATTTAATCTGGCTCCTCTGCTTTGACCACTCTGGCAAGGATAGACCTACCAGTAGTTTACACTACCGCCGGCACAGCTCACAGCTTCATTGAAGCACACAAGCCCCACTACCACAATAAGGCATACCCATCAGTGGGGATTATTATTATTATTATTATTATTATTATTATTATTATTATTATTATTATTTCAAGCCATTATGAATTTGTAGCTGAACCATTGTCATAGAGGGAGAATAAAAATAAATGAATAAACTTTCAGTATTTCTATACCACCCATATCAACAGTTTCTGGGCAGTTTACATAAACATAAATCCAACCCCTACAATAAAACATCTTAATTTTCCCCACATGAAGTGAATTGAGCTCCTGAAAGCATATAAAAGACAAGCAGCAGTTGCTCAATTACCATTAACCTTTGAAGGTCTGCTCAAATGAAATTGTTTTAAAGCCTTGAACAATCTATATAATGAGGACCCAGCTAATTTTACTGAGGTATCAAGACATCCACAGCATTACTTGCCGGCCATTGAACGGATGAGCATTCAATATAGTGAAGGTACCTTACCAAACAGAAGACCTTTCCCACAGTTTCATATTGATGATAAATAGCCTAGGAAAAAGTCCATATTCTGTAGCAACCCACACTGCAACAACTATGAGTTCAGGCTTTTCTTTGCCTAGAATCCACTCACCCACTCTGGTAGGAATAGAAGCAATGTTCCTGTTAGAAAACTGCAAGCTTGACTGGAAAGAGGAGTCAAGCAGAGTCCCAGTTTGGAATCGTTACACAGCACTGAGCTGAACATAAGCTTCATCTTCCCCAAGATCCATGAAGCCTTATTTGGTTGTTTGCCAGGGAAGGCAAACAGTCTGGAGAGATTCTTATAACATAGGCAGAAGACCCTAAAGTTGTTTCCTTTAGCTATTTACAGGTGTCTCTGGTTACTTGCACCTAACATTTCCCACCATTTGTTTTGGATTTTATTATAATAAATACTTTATTGTCATTGTATGTATATACACAGTATACCCATGCAACAAAATTTGTATGATGCCAAAGACCAATCTCAACATACATAACAATCCGAAAGAACATGATCAATCCACCACAATTTCCCCTCTGGACCATCCAACATCCACACAACAGACCAAGTAGTATTGTCCAGCAGTTCACTGATGGTGAAGTGCAATTATAGCTCTGAGATAAAAACTGTTCAGAAAACCTGTGGTTCGAGTTTTAATTGTTCTGTATCTTCTGCCGGAAGGCAGCAGTCCAAAAGGATTGTAATGTTGTGCACCTTTCTAAAACAGCGAGATATCGTCCAAGGCTGGTAGCTGGAGCCCAATGATATTCTGGGTAGTTCTAATGATTCTCTGTAAAGCTTTTTTATCTGCTATGGAACTGCTCCCATACCATGCAAGAATGTCGTATGTTAGGACACTCTCAATTGTGCTGCGATAGTAGGACAACAATAGATGCTGAGATAGATTTATCTTCCTGAGCATTCTCAGGAAGTACAGCCTCTTCTGTGCCTTCTTCACAAGCATGTTAACATTCATAGTCCATGAGATGTCCTCTGTCTCATGAATACCCAGGGAATTTAAAACTACCAATCCTCTCAACCTGCCTTTATTACTTTTTATAAATAACCAAGATGAGGAACAAGATAAGGAACCTGATTCTCCTTCCTCCTCCTATTTTCTCCACACCTCTGTGGGCTGAGAGAAAATGACTGGCCCAAGGTTACCCAGCCAGCTTTCCTGCCTAAGGAGAGGGGGGACTAGAATAGAATAGAATATAATTATTTAATGGCCAAGTGTGATTGGACACACAAGGAATTTGTCTTTGGTGCATATGCTCTCAATGTACATAAAAGAAAAAAGTACATTTGTCAAGAATCATGAGGTACAACCCTTAATGATTGTCATAGGGGGTCAAATAAGCAATGAGGAAACAATTAATATTAATAAAAATCTTAAGGATACAAGTAACAAGTTACAGTCATAGAGTCATAAGTGGGAGGAAAGGGTGATAGGAATGATGAGAAAAAACTAGTAGTAATTGTAGTAAATAGTTAGTAAATAGACTTAGTAAATAGTTTCACAGTGTTGAGGGAGTTATTTGTTTAGCAGAGTGATGGCATTCAGGAAAAAACTGTTCTTGTGTCTAGTTGTCTTGGTATGCAGTGCTCACTAGCAACGCTTTTTATTTATTTTTATTTATTTATTTTGTCCAATACATAATACACATTGAAGAGAAAGATATGTAATAATATAATTAAAGAAAAGAATAGAAGAAAAGATATAAAAGTATAGGTGAACATATTTGAAAGGAAGAAAAGATAAATGAGATAAGGAGAGACAATTGGACAGGGAACAGAAGGCACACTGGTGCACTTATGCACGCCCCTTACTGACCTCTAAGGAACCTGGAGAGGTCAAGCGTGGATAGTCTAAGGGAAAAATGTTGGGGGTTAGGGGTTGACACTACTGAGTCTGGTAATGAGTTCCACGCTTCGACAACTCGGTTGCTGAAGTCATATTTTTTACAGTCACGTTTGGAGCGGTTAATATTAAGTTTGAATCTGTTGCATGCTCTTGTGTTGTTGCGATTGAAGCTGAAGTAGTCATTGACAGGTAGAACGTTGCAGCATGTAATATTGTGGACAATACTTAGATCGTGTTTTAGGCGACGTAGTTCTAAGTTTTCTAGACCTAGGATTGATAGTCTGCTTTCGTAGGGTATTCTGTTTCGAGTGGAGGAGTAAACAGTTATTAAATAGACTTAGAGGAGCTTTGATGGTAGGTAAATATTTTCACAGCCCTCTTTTTGACTTGTGCAGTATACAGGTCCTCAATGGAACACAGGTTGAACTCACAGTTCCTTGGTTTCTGGGCCAGCACCTTAACCACTATTCCAAATTGGTTCTCTACACTGAAAGTGATCAAGGAAGATGCTGTGTTTGATGGTACAGAACTCTGCTAAATGGTTAGAAGAGTTAGAAGAAGGACTTTGCATCCATTCATGTCCTAACAAAGGTTACCCAGAGAATCAGATAATATATTTGACCTTTCTGTGCAGAAGTGAATCTTCCCTCATAAAGTGACCTTCATAATTGTTCTACTTACAGTAATTTCTCAGTAATTTATTTGCTTTCTGAGCCTTGTGTTATCAAAGTTATTTACAGAATTTTGTATATTTGTTCAAAATAGGAAATATAGCAGTATTTTATATTTGAAAGTGACAATATTTTTGATAGCAAAAATGTAATATATTAATTACTACCATTAAGCACTAGTCATTCTAGAAAAAGAAGATCCTGGCAGACTATAGAAAATCAAATAAAAAATAAAATGGGTCTCTGATTCTATTTCCAAGTTTCAATTGCTCAGTTCACTTTACTTTCCTCTTTCGTTAGGTCAACTAATTTTTTCTGCCCTTTTTCTCATTTGAAACAAATTGATTGATCTGACATTTTGAGTGAACTCTGTCTTATAATTTTCTTCTCTGGGAGCTTAAATTTAAAGAATCTAGAAGAGTCAACCCAGAAGAAGGAGGAAAAAAGGGGCCATATATTGCTTTGGTTGAACTATAATATCCCGGCTTTACTCCAACTTTTTTGTTGATAAAAATATGAGCATAATCCAGGTATAACTGTGCTCTTGAAGGTGCAGAGAGGCTTTGTAAGAGGCTTGTCTCTTGATACGACATCCTGAATTAATTAGTTGGGGGGACATGATCGAAACATTTAAATATATTAAAGGGTTAAATAAGGTCCAGGAGGGAAGTGTTTTTAATAGGAAAGTGAACACAAGAACAAGGGGACACAATCTGAAGTTAGTTGGGGGAAAGATCAAAAGCAACATGAGAAAATATTATTTTACTGAAAGAGTAGTAGATCCTTGGAACAAACTTCCAGCAGACGTGGTAGATAAATCCACAGTAACTGAATTTAAACATGTCTGGGATAAACATATATCCATCCTAAGATAAAATACAGAAAATAGTATAAGGGCAGACTAGATGGACCATGAGGTCTTTTTCTGCCACCAGACTTCTATGTTTCTATGTTTCTATGTGTCTAATGAAGGAGTTAAAACTCATAGGTCTCACAAGGTTTCTCAACTTCATCCGTGGAAAACCTTCTCTCAGCGATATTCAACTCTGCTGGCTGGGAATTCTGGGAGTTGAAGTTCACAAATCTTAAAGTTGCCAACGTTGAACTTCTCCCACACTCTTCAGGGGAAGGATGAGGACCTGGCCTCTCAAGATTCTTGGAATAATTTTACCCTTATAGCAGTGATTGCATAAACTAAGAAAGAAGTAGTACAGTGATACCTTGTCTTACAAACTTAATTGGTTCCAGGATGAGGTTCTTAAGGTGAAAAGTTTGTAAGACGAAACAATGTTTCCCATAGGAATTAATGGAAAAGTGATTAATGCGTGCAAGCCCAAAATTCACCCCTTTTGGCAGCCGAAGCTCCCATTTTTGCACTGCTGGGATTGCCCTGAGGCTCCCCTCCATGGGAAACCCCACCTCTGGACTTCTGTGTTTTTGCGATGCTGCATGGGAATCCCAGCAGGGGAATCCCAGCAGGGGAATCCCAGCATCGCAAAAACGAGCACTTTGCTGGCAACAGAAGTCTGGAGGTGGAGTTTCCCAGCGAAGGGAGCATTAGTGAAATCGCAGCATTGCAAAAACACTAAAGTCCTCGAATCCCCACCTCCGGACCTCTGTGTTTTTGCGATGCTGTGATTTCACTGAGGCTCCCCTCACTGGGAAAACCCACCTTCGGACTTCCATTGCCAGCGAAGCGCCTATTTTTATGCTGCTGGATTCCCCTGCTGGGGATCCAAAAACATGGAAGTCTGGAGGTGGGGTTTCCCATGGAGGGGAGCCTTAGAGGAATCCCAGCAGTGCAAAAATGGGTGCTTCGCTGGCAACAGAAGTCCGGAGGCGGGGCATCCCAGCGGCGGTGGTGGGTTTGTAAGGTGAAAATAGTTTGTAAGAAGAGGCAAAAAAATCTTAAACCCCAGGTTTGTATCTCGAAAAGTTTGTATGACGAGGCGTTTGTAAGACGAGGTATCACTGTACGTGAATTCTGAATCCATGTGGGTGGGTGATATCCCGCAGTGTGTGTGCTGCATACAAATAGAAGGTGTGTGCCACCTGTATGGAATTGGAACAAACATACAAACACACACACACACACACACACACATGAAGGGTAGGGAAAATATGCATGAAATATGTTTTTGTAGATTTGACACATTTAGTTTAACTGGAAGGAAAGAGTGATTAAAAACCTCCTGTAATACCCTCTCCTCCAATTGTTCCTCAATAAAAAAATTATTTTTTATAAAATGAGTCTCCTGACCTGTCCAAGTTTACCTAGATGGGGAGATGTGTACATCTACAGAAAAGAAAAAGGAAGTGCTTAGCATTTTCCCCAAAGCCTATACATAGAATTATTAAACAGTTTTTAAGGAATTGTGTTTTGCAGCCTTGTGCTATTCTTGAAACTAACTGTAACTTCAGATATATGTAAGAAACTCTTTTAAATATATTTTTCCAGTTATCAGGGAAAGGGAACTATAGGAATGATGTCATGCACAGGTTTATAAATTAAATATATACTATCTACCTACCCTAAACTGACCTGTAATAATTTGAAGTCATCTACTACTGTCCTGTTACTGCAGGTTACTACCTCACCTTAATGTAGAGGTTGTATGTCTCACAGTGCACAGGGAAGTTTTATTTTTTTTAAAAAAATATTTTTATTAATTTTTAACAGGTTTAATATACACACAACATAAAACAGTGCATAGTGAAATGTGCCCACCACCCCGACACACACACATACTCCACCACCAAATCGGGGGTGTTTCTTATATAATCCACTTTGCCCCAAGACAATGTACCCTCTAATTTTTTTTCGATGTGGGCGGAAAAGTATAGTGTCTGAGCGACAGTCCCTTTGGGACTGGGCGGAATAAATAAATAAATAAATAAATAAATAAATAAATAAATAAATAAATAAATAAATAAATAAATAAATAAATAAATAAATAAATAAATAAATAACCCTTTTATTAAAAGAAATTAATAATTTAAAAAAACCAAAATCCATTACTATTAAAACTAAATCAACCAGCAAAACCAAAAACATAACTATTAATAAAAACAGGTGAGGGCTGGGTTTTTTTTCTCTGTTATTATTTAAGTGCTTTTACCATATGCTTTAAATCAAGTCACTTCTCTCTCTGTTTTTCTCTCCTGTCATTCTCTGCCTCAATCATTTTCTCATTTCTCTTTTCTCCCCTTTTTTCTATCATTTCTCTCTATCTCTTCCTTCCACTCTTCTCTCTCTCTCTTGCTTTCTCTGTCTCTCTCTCACACTCTCTTCCTTCCTCTCTCATCTCTCTCTTTCTTTCTTTCTTTCTTTCTTTCTTTCTCTTTCTCTCTCTTTCCCCCTCTTGGTCTCTTTCTTTTTCTCACTTTCTCCCTCTCTTGCTTTCTCTCTCTCTCTCACTCTTTCTTGTTTTCTTTCTCACACTCTTTCTCTCTCTTGTTCTCTCTCTTGCTATCTCTTTCTCTCCCCCCTTTCTCTCTCTCTCTCTTTCTCACTTTCTCTCTATCTTGCTGTCTGTTGCTCTCACTCACTCTCGTTCTCTCTCCGTTCTTCTCAGCGGAGGCTGGTGATATTCAATGTCGGGGGGGCGGTTACGCGCGCTCCCTATCTCCATACCAGGCCACTCGGAACATTCAAAATAAGAAAAGCCTTCGCTGGTGAAAGTTTTTCTTATTTTGAATGTTCCGAGTGGCCTGGTATGGAGATAGGGAGCATGCGCAACCTGCCCCGCCTCTCCTGCAACCCCCTTGCTGAGAGCCCGGGATGAAAGTGCTCTCAGAAAAGGGACTGAGACGGGCAGGGCGTGCGTTCCGGGTGCGGAGGAGCCGCGCCCAAAGGTAGGAGGCGGCGGAGGAGCAGAGGGGGCGGATCGGGCGGGGGGCAGTGACGAAAGGCCGAGGGGGCTGGAGGCAACATGGGGAGGCAGGGGCAACTGCGGCTCCCTTCCCTTCTGCTGCCGGCGCCTCCCCGCCCCCGCCCCCCTGCAGGACTGCGCGCCCATGGAAAATGGGGACTGCGCGCCCATGGAAAAGGGCGCGTGAGGCGGTATTTTGGGCTGCGCGCGCGCTCACGTGCGCAGCCTACAGGGAACAGTGACCCAAGAGCAATATATCTATTTACATATTATAGAGTGATTCCAATTTATTTCTTGTAGCTTGGTCTCCGATTCTACTCGCCATATATTGTCCTACCTTGTCCCACCGTCCCATCAGTTGTCTCCATTCAGTTTCATTATCCAAATGTATCCTTTTATCCATAATTTCAAATTGAATATGGTCCACCATGTACCTATATCAATTTTGCACTGTCCATTTTGTCGCATCCTTCCAACCCAAAACTATTACTGCGTAAGATTAAAAGTAATAGGTTCCTGTTGGGCGGGAGTCTGTCCATTGCATGCAACTACATAAAGTTTTCAAAAATACATTAAAATTGATATTCATTGTGTTATACTATTAATGGTTGAACAGCAGCACTTAAAGAAATCCTACTGGCATTTTGCTACTTTTACTGGGAGTTGTCCAACCAATTTCCTCTATCATTAATTGAATTTTTAAAATGATCTATTTAGTTAGGATTTAAAAAAAACCTATAAGACTCCAACCTCACTCCTTTTCTTGGCCGCCTGCATACTAACTAGGATCATCTTTAAAAAAAATGTTGAAAGTTGGTGTTCATTTTTCTTTGGGTAATTACAAAAGAGTACATTTGTGCATGCAAGGGTGAAGGTGTTTTTCCCCCCCTTCTTTTCATTTTTAAGGAGCAACATCCCAAATCTCATTAATCATCACCAATAGGCTGTGAAACCTCCATGGATGCTGTTATCCTGCACAGCCATTCTCTGACAGCTTCCTAATGGCTACCTGCTGAATGTGACTGGCTGTGCTGACAGTGGCACTCTGCTGAAGCTGCTCATTTTCTTCCATTGCCTTCCAATTTCATTCATGGAACAGAGACAAACACACTCCAATTCTTTTCTCTGGAATTTAAGGTGCCAAGACCTGCAGAAAAGACAGTGCTACTTGCACAGCATTTTTATATGTTTTGAATGCACTATAAAGATTAACTAATTGATCTACAGGATACCATGGTGAGAGAGGAAATGAAGAATGGCGTGCACACTGCGTATAATGAAGTAATTTGAGTATGCCTGAAGGTATCAGTGTAAGTCTTATTCATTAAACCAATTCCCTAAATTAGTTTGTTCAGATTCACTCCAAGTTTTCATTGCAGGGTTTTTTGGTGTGGTTTTTTTCCCCCCCTTATTGGTTGGTTGGATTTAGATAATCCCCATCTGGATGTTCCTTTACTGTTTATGACGGAGGGACACACAGGCAACATTTTATTGTTTCATTGCATTTATTCTTATAACTTCAAAAATTCCTGTTTTAAAATTTGTTCAGCATAAACAAAGGGAATAGTTTAAAGAAGTCTTCGTTTACCTATCTAATTAGTCATCAAGATAGAAAATAGATAGCTTTAGCTAATGATGGATTGAGATTCAGTGGTTTACATCCATATCGCTCATGAAGCTTCTTCTTTTTTTAAAGAAAACCTACCTTTTTCAAATGTATAAAATGAGATAATATCTGAATATTGTCTTCTCATTAGAATTAAAGTCAGGTACAAATGTGTATGAATGGGAATGAATGATTTCTAATGTTATTAGAGTTTTTAAAGTTTTTTAGCGACGTTAATTGGATTTTTGGACATGTCCATTGTATATTTTTTGATATGTTGTGAGCTGCCCTGAGTCCTTGGGGAGGGGCGGCATACAAATCCAATAAATAAACAAATAAACAAATAAACAAATAAACAAATAAACAAATAAACAAATAAACAAATAAACAAATAAACAAATAAACAAATAAACAAATAAACAAATAAACAAACAAATAAACAAACAAACAAACAAATAAACAAATAAACAAATAAACAAATAAATAAACAAACAAACAAACAAATAAATAAATATTGTATTTTCCATTTTTTGTGGCAAGACCTTGAAGAGACTCTGATATACATTACATTTGTTTTACTGTATTAATTTGTATTAATTTGCTCATTGTATTAATTTTTGCATGTTCCT
The DNA here is from genome assembly GCF_031021105.1 of Erythrolamprus reginae. Taxonomy (NCBI): domain Eukaryota; kingdom Metazoa; phylum Chordata; class Lepidosauria; order Squamata; family Dipsadidae; genus Erythrolamprus; species Erythrolamprus reginae. The sequence continues at coordinate 268,363,258 of NC_091951.1, read as the reverse complement.
GAATTTTTCCTGGAGGAACGGGTATCTTTTTTTAAAAAAATATTTTTTTATTTATTTCTCCACAATATTCATATATATATATATATATATATATATATATATATATATATATATATATATATATATCAATGCATAAACCTTAGAATATATCAATAATATAGACAATTATACAGTTTTATCAATCATTCTTAAATCAATATCCTATTTTGTACCTATTTTATATTTGGCAGCTTCGGCTCTATGTAATCAACTAACCCCTGAGATCTGAACGATCCCCAACATCCTAGCCTTCCGAAAGATGGTTAAAGCAAGGCTTTTCCAGCAGGCCTGGACCTGATGAATAGTTCCATCTTGTCGCGACTGAATGGATGAATGGTTTAAGTTAAGGGTTTTGTAAAATTGGTTTACTGTTTTTATATTGTTGTTTTTACATTGCTCTCTGCTGGCCAGAGTCTGCAAGGAGTTGGGTGGCCTATAAATTGTAGTGAGAAATAAATAAATAATAAATTTCTGTTCATCAGTCTGTTATTCTTCTTTTCTTTAACTCCCCTCTGTTATGTCCCAGCAGCAGCTGGGCTGCTGGGATTGGAACGTTTGGAGCACAGGAAGTTCGGCACCTCTCATTGATTGGAGACTTTCTGACAGCTGAGACGATTCTCTTTTCCTTTGGTTTCCTTTTGTTGAATATAATAATAATAATAATTTATTGGATTTGTATGCCGCCCCTCTCCGTAGACTGATTGCCTTCTGTTCTGAGTTTCTACCATATTAAAGTTGTGTTCTGAGTAGTGTTGGGCGAACCCAATGAAGTTCATGTTTGGCAAACCCAGCCGAACTTTGCCGTGAAGTTCTGGTGAGTTCGCTGAACCCGAACCTGAACTTTTGCTTGCAACAAGCTGCTGTGGCGTCCTTTTTTGTAAAAATAAACAAGGAGGTGGGGAATTCCCCACCTCCTTTTGCTTCCTTTTATTTTTACAGAAAAGGACGCTGCAGCAGTGCTGCAAGCAAAAAAGAGAGGTGGGAAATCCCATGAAGGGATTCCGGGGGCAGGGCTTTGACATCACGGAGACTCCTTCCTCTCCGTTTCAGCTGGCCAGGAAGTAGTCTCCATGATGTCAAAGCCCCGCCCCCAGAATCCCTTCATGGGATTTCCCACCTCCTTTTGCTTGCAGCACTGCAAGCAAAAGGAGGTGGAAAATCCCATGAAGGGATTCCCCACTGTCCTCCCGGGTGGCGGCGTTTTGCGGTGTTCGGACGAACCCGAACCCGAACTTTACCTGAACTTTTTTTAAAGTTTGGGTTCGGGTTCTGCATGCCGAACACTGCAAAGTTCGGCACGATCCCGAACTTTGCAAGTTCGGTTCATGCAACACTAGTTCTGAGCAATACTGCCTGGTTATTAGGACTCAACACCTTCCCTCAATCTTTATATCTTCCCTCTACTTTCTTTCTCTTTCTATCCCCCTTCCTACTTCTCTCTACTCCTCTTCTCCCTTCACCTTTCTACTTCCTCTTTTTCCTTCTTTACCTTTCCCTGAGTGATTATTATCCTAGTTCATGTCTGGTTTAACAGACTTAATAACTGAGGAACAAGTATCCTAACAGTTATTTTTAGTCGGAACCTTTTCTTTTCAAAACATGAAGCAAATCAGATACAATTTAAATACACAGTAAAGCATTGGTCTTACCAGGGGTGTCAAACTGGCAGCTTGTTGCCCAGATGTGGACCTCAAATGGGAAAAAATATCACAAAATGTTGGGATCAGTGAATGTATTGGATGTGATAGTATGTATGTGATTGTTCAATTAGTTTTAAGATAATTTTTAAATTAACTATTCTATTAATTGGCTTAGAAATGTTTTATATATTGTATCTTTTCCATCAAAATGTTGTAAGCCACCCTGAGTCCATGGAGAGGGGTGGCATATAAGTCCAATAAATAAATAAATATATAAATATATAAATATATAAATATATAAACATCAGCGTGGAGGGTACTCCCGTACATACAAGGGGTATCCGAAACAGCCGCACGCATACTGGCACCCCATGGGGTCAAAGTAGCGCACAGGCCGGATCAAACTTTGAGAAAATCAGTAATGCGCCCGAAGGAAACCTTAGTGAAGGAGGAGTCCTCCTCAGTAATTTACCGTATAAACTGCAATAATTGTGCGCACCACTATGTGGGTGAAACGGCTAAAAGATTGAGAACTCGTATACACGAACACAAATTGGCGGTCCGACGTCAGGAACAACGCTCCCAGATTTGGACACACATGGAGGAGCAGGATCATGGCTTCGATTTCCAGGGAACTGAGATTCTGGCGCGAGATGAAACCAAGGGAGGTCGCCTCCTAAAAGAAGCCTGGTTCTCCAACGAAAATTCTTTAAATAGACATATTGATATGCCATCAGCATACCAGGCTTTAAGGCACCAACAACGACTTAAAGGAGATAGGTCATTAGGATTGGATAAAGCCCCTAACAGAATTCTCCAGGTCAGGCATAGAAACCAGCTAAATGAGGGTGGAGCAACCCCTAGTGGGAAACAAGGGAACATACTGGAGCAACACGGAGGTAGAGGGGGAGGGGCACAATGCAGGTTTAACGCAGGGGACAAGGGGGGATTAGAACAGTGCAGACCTAGGACGAGAGCATGGGCAAAAAAATTGCAAGAGCAGACATGTACCACCATAGAAAGCAACAACGGTAATGGGTGGAAGGAAGTAATATCAAATACCTCTAAAGCATTGCCTCGTAACACCACCTCCTCCCTTGGGGAGGGAAATAGGCAACAGACACGAGTAAAAGCGGTAGTTCCCCCTTTAACCAGCATGATTAAGCCTACAATTAGGCTTGCTGCAGAGGGGAGGGAAGGGTGTGGCCCAGTGACGCGGGCTATGAGCAGACTGAGTAAGGCTTTATAAATGTGATTGTCTCCCATGGCATTTTAATACTCTGACGAAGTTAGCAGCACGCTAACGAAAGCTAAGTTGTTTTATTAAAGTTTTTATGTTCCGGTGATCGAGATGGCTGCTGCCTCATCATTCACAAATATATAAATATATAAATATATAAATATATAAATATATAAAAATATAAAAATATAAAAATATAAAAATATAAAAATATAAAAATATAAAAATATAAAAATATAAAAATATAAAAATATAAAAATATAAAAATATAAAAATATAAAAATATAAAAATATAAAAATATAAAAATATAAAAATATAAAAATATAAAAATATAAAAATATAAAAATATAAAAATATAAAAATATAAAAATATAAAAATATAAAAATATAAAAATATAAAAATATAAAAATATAAAAATATAAAAATATAAAAATATAAAAATATAAAAATATAAAAATATAAAAATATAAAAATATAAAAATATAAAAATATAAAAATATAAAAATATAAAAATATAAAAATATAAAAATATAAAAATATAAAAATATAAAAATATAAAAATATAAAAATATAAAAATATAAAAATATAAAAATATAAAAATATAAAAATATAAAAATATAAAAATATAAAAATATAAAAATATAAAAATATAAAAATATAAAAATATAAAAATATAAAAATATAAAAATATAAAAATATAAAAATATAAAAATATAAAAATATAAAAATATAAAAATATAAAAATATAAAAATATAAAAATATAAAAATATAAAAATATAAAAATATAAAAATATAAAAATATAAAAATATAAAAATATAAAAATATAAAAATATAAAAATATAAAAATATAAAAATATAAAAATATAAAAATATAAAAATATAAAAATATAAAAATATAAAAATATAAAAATATAAAAATATAAAAATAAAAATAAAAATAAAAATAAAAATAAAAATAAAAATAAAAAAAAATAAAAAAAAATAAAAAAAATAATCTATACCATTAAAAACATTAAAAAATAAAATGCAATAGCAAAACAACACTTGTTTCCTAATGTTTTTGGGCGGGTCAATTTTCCACTGGCAGCAGCTTCTACCGTGTTTCCCCGATAGTAAGACCCCCCCGATTGTAAGACATATGGGGGGTTTCAGGGGGGTCGGCTAATATAAGCCATACCCCAAAAGTAAGACATATGTCTTACTTTCGGGGAAACACGGGGTACAGTACTGGATAAAACAAAGGATTAACAACTGCTTTGAAATTCTATTTCCTAGGTCTAGAAACTGTTGAGATCGAGCGTGGGCGACAAGGGGTGGAAAGGGGGGGGGGTCCTTTCAAGCGGCGCTGGGCGAAAGAGGGCGGGCGGCCAGCAGCAGAAGGCGAGAGGTGCCTTCTTCTCCGGCTCTCCGGCAGATCGAGCGCGTGAAGAGGCACCTCTCACCTTCCGCCGCTGCTGGCTGCCCTCTTTCGCCCAGCGTCGCTTCGGAAGCCGCCGAACGCCGTCAGGGGGGCGCTTGGCGACCGCCACTTGGCGAGCGGAGAGGCAGTCGCCAAGCGCCCCCCTGACGGCGTTCGGTGACTTCCAAAGCGACGCTGGGCGAAAGAGGGCGGCCAGCAGCGGCGGAAGGTGAGAGGTGCCTCTTCGCGCGCTCGATCTGCGGGAGAGCCGGAGAAGAAGGCACCTCTCGCCTTCTGCTGCTGGCCGCCCGCCCTCTTTCGCCCAGTGCCGCTTGAAAGGACCCCCCCCCTTTCCACCCCTTGTCGCCCGACAAAGGAGAAACTTCCGCAAATCGTGCGCCGTCTCCAGCGCTCTCTCCGGGTCGGGTTGTGTGAAAGAGGCTGGGGTTGGGGGAAGGGGAGAGGTAAGATGTGTTTGGGGTTTTTTTGCAACGCCGCTCCGTTGGGGAAAGAGGGAAGGTGGTTCGCTCGGAGTTGGGGCTGAACAGAAGCGCGTGGAGAAGCCCAACCTTGGGGTGGGGTGGGGGAGAAGGGAGAGCAAGGAGGGCCATTGTGCATTGCCAGGTGGTGGGGGTCTCCCCCAGTTCAAAAGGTGCCTTGGCTGGAAGAGTAGCTGGTTTCCAGGGCATAAACTGGCTCGCTTCCGGGGATGGTGCACATCCGCTCACTTGCAGGGAAATAGCTTTGGGGCTAAAGAGGCGCTCCGGGCGCAAGATTGTATCCCGAGTAGTAATTCCATTTACTGCTCCGATGTGCCTCGCTGCAGGCTTTCTGTCAACGAAATAACAGCAACATGTTCTCGGAAGCCACCGCTTCTTCCCCTGCCTCGCTGCCCCTTGTCTCGGGCGACAAGGGGTGGAAAGGGGGGGGGTCCGGAGCTGTGCCATCCTTCGCCCGCCTCCTTTCCAATGTAAGACATACCCTGAAAGTAAGACATAGTGGGGCTTTTGGGGGTAAAAAGAAAGTAAGACACTGCCTTACTATCGGGGAAACACGGTATCTATCTGTACTTCCTAGCTCCCTTGTATTTCCCTCTTATTCCAGAAACTGCCATGTCAACACAGCATTTTAATATTTCCAGGGTCGGATATTTCAAGCTGTGCACTGGAAATCAACTTCAGTCATTCCACATTAGTCAGTACTGATTGCCCCTTCCTCAGTTTTGGTAACATTGTTTTGTTGATGACCACCATCTTTGGGTGTGAGCTGCTTCTTTTAGAATAAACTATTAGTATAAAGTGATGTGCCTGAACGTCTCCTTTCATTTTATCTCTTGGAAGGTAATTTGGGTTAAGAAGAGCAACCTAGTTAGTTTTCATGACTAAAGATGGAGTTGAATCAAAATCTCCTAGTCCAGCACCTTGACAATCACTCCATAGTTTGATTTTCAGCGTCTTAAATGCACTTAAATAAAATTGTACAATATTAATAAAGTCAGCTCTCCAAACCTGGAAAAATTTAACATAGATGCTTCAGTGGGTTTATTTTTATGGAAAAGCTTCTGCTATATTTCTGTGGGAAATATGGAATAGCTATTTGGTACTTTGCTGTATAATTTTCCCCTAGTGGAAGCCAACCATAAATATTCAAAAGCAAAACAGCTTGACCTTTATGTATACAAGCTAAACCTCAGATAAAATTCTAATAATTATATAAAAAAAGAGATGGTCATGATTTATTTGAATGTTTATCATATTTCTGTGGTTTTATTTTTATATCTATATATATATATAAGCCAAATACCACTAAAACCAGTAATTCATCACAAAATTTCCAGAACTGTAAAGCCTACAAGCTTGAAAGTTGGCACATATTTTCCTCTTGGCTTCTAGATGCTCACTAAGAAAGGATTTTTCAAAAGGATTTACTAATGACCATCAAATCATTAGTATTTCTTATAGAGTATCATATTAACATGCTCTGATGCTAAGAAGCTAGACATTCTACTCCTCCTCCCCACATGAAAAGAACTCTGTTCCAATTGCCAGTTACCTTATATTAACACGCTCTGATGCTATCCCTTCACTAGACCAGGCTTGGGGGTGGCCAGTGCTCACTCATCTGGCCTGCAGGCTGGGACATTCTACTTCCCCTCCCCAGCTGAAAAGAACTCTGTTCCAACTGCCAGTTGCCTTATATTAACATGCTCTGGTGCTAAGGAGTTTAACAGCAGGTTTTACAAATAATGTGAGTTAGAGTCCAATGCTGTTAAATTACTCCTTGTGAAGTATTCCATGTACAACTACTTTCCATTTATATCCTTACTAGTAGCAGGATACTCGTGTTTCACTATGAAACAATTTATTTATTTATTATTTGGATTTGTATGCCGCCCCTCTCCGAAGACTCACAATGTGATCAGACTTGATAAATTGACAGTTAAAGCTTGAAAATTAATGAGTAGTTATGATCAAACTTGATACATTGACCTTAAAACTTGAAAATGTATGTAGAATATGTAACTCTTTAGCACCAGAGCATGTTAATATAAGGCAACTGGCAGTTGCAACAGAGTTCTTTTCAGATGGGGAGGGGAAGTAAAATGCCCCAGCCTTCCAGTTAGAGGGGATTAGAGTTTTTTCAGTAACTTGCTAGTTCCCTGACACCCACCCCAATCAAAATATGGAATGTTGTTGCTGTAATGCAATGAAGCTGGCTATAGACCAGTAATGGGTTTCACTTACGTTTGCTACTGGTTTGGGGATGGGTGCACATGCTCGTGCATCCCACTGCTTGGGCGCATGCGCATAGCATCCATGATGACATCCAGGTGGGTGGAGCCTCCTGCTACTGCCACTACCAGTATGTCTGAACCCGAGCAAACCGGTAGAAACCCACCACTGCTGTAGACCCCCCTGGTCTGCAGAAGTTGTGGTAGTGGCAATTGTGGTAGTTGTAGAGGGGTATAGCTGCGGGGGACAAAAACTGTCAAGGCTTGCAGAGGGTACCAAGAGTGGGATCTGAGGTGGCAGTGGAGGCTACAAAGGCCATACTACAGGGATTCGTGGACTATTGAAGCTGCAGAGACTGAAGACCACAGTGACTGCAGAGGGTACATAGACCACAAAGAACACATTAATAATCTTGTAAACCCAGAAGATCGTAGTAGTGGCCTGGATGCTTGGGAAAGTTGCAGAGGTTCAGGGGCTGTCACCTAAAAGTTTGACCCAGCAAAAAATTTTAACCCCTAATATCTGATCTGTGGAATCATAGATAACCTGGGAATTTTGGGTCAGGAGGAATTCCTTGGTTGCTGACCTCTAGAGCATTTTCAGTGATGGTCCTATCACTGGAATGAGGTGAGTAGGACTGGAATATTTTCTCTTTTTTTCCACCCTGCAGGAGTTTTTCCACCCACCCACCTAAAGTACATTGCCAAGGCAGCTAGTAGGGAATGAGTCGTCTATAGTCTGGGGAGGGTGGGCTGTCAGGATGTTTAATTTATATGTGTGTGTTTTTCTCTCAAAGTTTTTTTCTCCATGTTCAGCATACAACTTCATATTTTGTTGTGGTGGGCTCACAGCCAGCTCCTCTGGTCACTGATTTTGAATCAGGGCAGCCGGGTCCATTGGACCATAGAAGACCTGTTTGGCTCCTGGAGGGGTCAGACAGTGAGGGGGAAGGAGAGGGTAAAGTGAAAGGTGCTGGAGAGGTAGAATCCCCAGTCAGAGCCTTGTCTGGGTCAGATGAGGAGGGAGTGATGGATGACCCCTTCCTCAATGTCAGGGTGCATAGAATGATGGGACGCCAGAGCAGCTGTGCAGACCCAGACAGATTTTAAAGCACAGCTGGAAGCCATTAGGAAAGCTTGCAGCAGGCTTCAAAAGGGGAGGTCTTGCAAGAGAGATTTTTGTGGGAGTTATCATTTGCAGTTAACAGTAACAAGGATACAGAAGTTCCTAAAACTGACTTTTTGCATCTTGAGACATGTAAACCTTGTTGATGGACACTTGATTTTGAGAACATTATAGATCTGAAAATCAGCCATGTGAGTACCTTGCAGAAGCTCATTTCAGAGACATTTGTTGCTGGCTTGAGCCATTAACCCTGACCTTTGGATCGTAAACCAACATTCCTCTGCGGTCATTGTGGCTTTAAGCCAATTTGTACAGAAATATAACTTTGTGTTTCATAATCCTCAACCTGTGTGTGTGTTTGTACACTGCCTTGTTCCGTGACTAGTCTGTCAGGCAGAACACCTTCAATAGATATATCATTATATGTGAGACTGAATATATTTCTTTGGATCGGAGGAGGATATGGTGGGTGGCAGTGACATGAAGAACCACCTTGATAGTGATAGGCAGAAAATGAGTGATATCACATGAATTCAAGAGTGGACCACATTTGGGGCCAAGGTGTCCACTGTTTGAAGGTGGTCCCATTGTCCAGTTCTCAGTTTCTTCCATCTATACCTGGCAACCAGTACCTTGGTGGCCCCGGTCTTTGTTTCTGAATGCCAGACTGGTATGTAACAAAGCTTTCCTCATCTTAACACTTACAACCACATAACACCAATTTTTGTAGACAGTATATTAGTTACCTATAACTTTCCAGGCTCTTACATGGTTTGGCTTGGCTTAGCACTCAAGGGACTGTCTCCTTTGGGTTGAATTTGCGCATCAAGTTTAGTCAATTCAGAAGGGAATGTTTGACCTCTGGAATAGCCTGCTATATTTTTGAAAGACATTCAAAATAGGGCTTATAGTGCCTAATATCAATTGAGTAAGGACTGACAGCTGAAGAGTATTCATTTTGACACTCTTATAGTGTTTTGAATCAGTTTTATAACTTATTCGTTAGACTACACTGTATGGAATGAAAAGTTTGAGTTCACATATCTTGTTAAAATAAAGAGGCAAGCCATATTGTGGCTTTGTGTAATGTGATTGATATCTTCACATTAGGTTGTTGGGAACAAACAGAAGTTATTCCCATATCTTATAAACACCAGAGAGCATAACTCGAGGATTTGCAGTTGCCAAATTTATCCAGATTTGGGGAAATGCCAACATTATGGATCTGTCAGAACTCCTTATTTAAATAGTATATGTTAAATTACTTACTCAAACTGCATGTTTTGTCCCCAAACCAAGTTAAGGTACCCTACACATCATTCCCTGTTCATAAATACTAATTCTCCCTTTAGAAATGGCATTTATGGCCCACCATATACCACTTTTGGCTGGTGTGATATGACAAACATCTTGAATGAGAGTCTAAAACCTATTGCTCACTCTTGCATATTTACAGCTAAATCAATCCCAAAGCCAATCTATATTACATGTATAGAGAACAAATTAATAACATAGAAGAAAAAGAACCAGTCGATCTTAGAATAGCTGAAGTTGATTGTACAACTTACTGTATTAACTCTCTTCTGTGAGGGCATAATTCTTTCAGGGGGGGTTCCCTCCCCTCCCTTTCCCCTTGCCTTATTCTTTAAGGTTTTGATTTACCACCATGAACACTGCAAAGCTTAACTGATCCATTTTTAGTTTAGGAGAAAACACCCTGAATGGATGTTTTGGCTGTCTTTATAACAATGTTAAATGGTTGGAAACTGTCAAAGTAAAATACTTTTACTGCAGTGTTTCAAGTAAACAGTATAAACTGTATTGATCTTCTACAAAGTACAGAAACATTTCCCACGTTATTTAAAGTATAAGTACCTCTTTGGTTTAGCTTGGGCCTTCATCCAAGCATTCAAAAAGATTGATGGATGAGATGGAAAATTTCCTGTCTTGAAGGGTCTTTTTCAACCCATACATAATAAATACATTGGCTATTCTACAGATAGAATCATTTCTGTTTCATCGTTTCTTTTCTGAAGAAGAAGAAAAAAAGATTTTATAGAGTTGGGTCAGAGTTCTGAGCAAAATTTAGAACTAGCTTTATAAAAGAAACTCCAAAATGCTAGAAAGCAAGACTTGATGGCTTCAAAGATTGTAATATCTTAGTTTTTGATACAACTCAGATGGGGGCTTTTAACAATAATGGAGATTACAAATTTAGCACAATAATTAAAAAGACAGAACGCTGTGCTTTTATTTTTCAAATATTTTTGTGGTTTTGTAAATTTTTCACATTATGTCTATCGCCTTGAAGTCCACCACCACCACCACCAAAAGAATGGCTTACAGCAGGGAGTTCAAACCAAGGTGTCATGTTGTCATGTGATGTATCACGACTTTCCCCCCCTTTGCTAAACGGGGCGTGGATGTGGCCAGCGCATGATGCATCCTGCCTGAAGACCGCAAGTTTGACACCTTTGGCCTACAGAATCAGGAATACAAAATATCAGCCCAAGCCTATAATCTACAAATCTATGATAACTAAAGGAAAGGGCATTGAAAGAGAAAACTAAGTAAACTTAGCTTCCAAATTATTGTTTTTCTCATACAGACGGATCAACTGTACAAAATTATGCCCCCCAGGAGAGAATAAATACTGTTTGTTATGTTGATAACTTCATGAGGAAATTAAATATAAACAATGAAGGTTAAATTTCCTCATGACATTGTAAAAACAAACAGGCAACTCATTGGATGCTATCAGAATGATCCATCTATGATAAAAGATGAGGCATTTTTAAAAGGTTTTGCCATCCGGACCTTAATGCATTTCAAAATGCCTATGAGGTGACCAACTTTTAACCTTAGTCATTTTAAACAAGTGAAGGGCATCTCCATTTACATTTTGCTTTATGCTGTTGAAGAGGCCTGTAGAAGATTCCAATGAACGCTGACAATAAAAGAGATGAATTAGCATAACTGACTGTTTAGTTATTAAGATTAAATATCCTTTTATTGCAGATGTTTGCCAAGGCAAATGCTCCCCTGTGGAAGGCTCTAAGCAGTTAAGATAGATTTGATGAGGATTTTAATTGCTGTTATGCAACTGGTAATGGAAAGTTTTTGTTAAATGTCATGCAAAATCCAATCAATAATTTGAAAAAAAAGAAAGATCTGTTGTTGTGAAGGCCTTGGGCATTTTTACAGAAATATTTTGGTGCCAAAGAATATTTCCTTAATTGCTTTGTCATTGCCTCCTCCCCTCTATTCTCTCTATGCTCCCCAATTCTGAATGTTTATTACAAGGAAGGCCAATTTATTTTAATATGGTCAAATACATTTGTGCTGAGATAAAGAAAACCACGAGCACAATAAAGCTTCTTAAAACACAGATAGAGAGAGGCACCCTGAGGGCTTATTAAACCTACTAATGGAACGTGTTTTCATCTCTCTGCTCACACCTATTTACTGAGGTAATCACTTAGAATAACTCCACTATGTTCAGAAAGGTGTGCCTGATTCCAAACTTCATTCTTGTAATGCATGAAGGCATTCCCAAACCAATTTGATTGTCACAGCTTTCCTTCCTCTCTGGTCTCTCCATATGTAAGCCTTGTTGTACACAGGGTTGGCAGCAGTGTTCCCTCTAATTTTTTTGGGGGGTGGGGGTGGAAAAGTATAGTGTCTGAGCGGCAGTCCCTTCGAGACTGGGCGGCATAGAAATAATAAATAAATGAATGAATGAATGAATGAATAAACAAACAAACAAACAAACAAACAAATAAATAAATAAATAAATAAATAAAAACCACCCTGTTTTGCCTCAGAGAATTTCAAAATAAAATACTGTACTGTGTGTCTATAACAGTGAGCTCATAATAGGGCAACTCTATCAATATCAAAATGCCACTTAAATAGTTGAGCTAGTTTCAAACTAGATTTTGATTTTCTTTCTCTCTTCCTTACTCCCATTCTTTCTCTTTCTCTTTTCCTTCCTCTCTTTTTTCTATCTGTTTCTCTCTCTTCCTCTCTTCCTCTCTCTCTCCTTCCCTCTCACTCTTTCCCTCTCGGCTTCTGGGCAGGTTTGGAAAACTCTGAGTTGATGATGATTTTTAAGTGAGCGATTGCTCACTGCTCAGCTTAGAGGGAACTATGGTTGGCAGTGCGATGTCAGACACATGTAACACAGAGGGAACCAGCATTTCTCAGCATTTCTTTTTGAGAAAAACATGACAGTTTAAAGACTTGGAGGAGCACATTCAATGTACTGTAATAAGAAGAGGCCCAAGAAAGCTTTCTAAACTGAATTGAAATTAAGGAGTGCATTTTGACTTACATGTTCTTGGTCTTTAATAGTATCTGAAATGAAGACTTTCAGATATGTACCTTTATGGTGTGTACTAAACATTCCATGTCTCATTATTATCCTCTTAGCCTAGTTAAGATTATTATCCTCTTAGCCTAGTTAAAGCAAGTTCCTAGCAACGTAAATGATTTTCCTAGCCTGGAAAGTTGGTTGCACACTGCAATCATCAACTGGATTTGACATTTTTATCCACCTATTGAGCCCTTCCCAAGAACCTGGAATAGATTTGGTGTTCTTTAATAATATTAAAGATATTGTTTTAGGATGTAAGCTCTTCCAAGTAAAGCTACCTTTTGCAATTGATTGATGGTGATTATGTGAATGTCGATTATACTCAAGTGGTGCTTCAGTGTTTTGGAATTGTACCCCAAAGTGTCTGTTACTATTAGCACTACCTTTGTTTTCTTTTGCTACACTCATTGTACTTCTATATGCAGGACTTTATATTTTCTTGTTTCCCCCCCCCTTTTCCCCCCCTTTTCTATTCTGCTATCTCTAGGTATTGCAGTGTCCACTATCCAGATTGTATTGTATGGCAGATGCTGTTACAGAGAGCTATTTCTGGCAAGGCATCAATTTCTTTGCCCTGAGTAGACCTTTGCAGTTTTCCCAATTATAAATTGACATTGATCTGCTAATTTCTGTTATTTCTGATCCTGTACTGGTATATTATTTTCAGGTACCTTCTTTTTTGTAGGAATTGATTTGTAATAATAAGTCATTATTTTGTTGTCTCAGTCTTTGTTTATTTATGATGAGTAAAAAACTTTTCTTCCTGTAGTCCTGTAGCTGTGTAAGCCTTAGTTGCTTAGCCAACAGCCATGAGTCCTGTAGCCCATTTGTCACAAGATAGCCAGGAACTCCAATACCTGGCGTAATCCTTGTTGACCCAGGTATCGACTGAACCCAGTATGGTTTTCTTAAATAAGTCTCAGCAGAGGCTCTCTTCATCTGGCTCCGTTGATTAGCCCTGTCCAGTATGGTTGAATCACTAGCATAGTTGTGCAAGCCTCACAACCACAATCAACTCCATTGATTAGCCCTGTGCAGCATGGTTGAATCACTAGCATAGTTGTTCAAGCCCCACAACCACATCAAGGTGCACGCCCCAGAACCACATCAAGGTAGTGCCTCACTGGGGGTTATTATTATTTTCCAAATTAAACAACTGCATTTGTTTGTTCCTGGCCATTATTCCTAATTGTGACTTGCTCTGCAATCCATTTCTTTGTGCCTGGTGGCTTTGTTTGATACATTTCTCAATGTAAGCACTCAGGAAAGGAAACTTGCCAAATACACATCTATGGCAAAGCTGGCCAGGAGCTGAGATGCATTTTAATGTCATTGAATATGCCATCCTGCCTCTTGCCTTGAGGGAGAGAAAATTACAATTTCGAAAACATGAAAACAAGGGAGGAACAGTAATAAACTGGGAAGCGATGCTCCTTCGAAGGTGGACAGCTCCCTGGGAGGTGGCCCCTAATTGTAGCAATCACTTTTAGGTGTTCTAATGCACTCAAGTGAATTATGCATCACACAGCTACTGAATGACAACAACCATTTCTGACTCCATTAATATGGAAGATTTCAGCCAAATGCTTTTAAACGATAGCTTCTCTTTATTTGTAATTTCAGACTCTATTGATTTCCTTCTGTTCCCCTCATTATGATTTCAATTGATTACCTTGGCAACTGTAGTAACAATGATTGTACTTGACACTGTCTGAGACTCTTGAGATGGTATTTGAATAGAAATGGTATAATTTGGGGGGAATATGCCTACAAGAACCTGCCATTAAGGGTACACTTACACTTCGCTTTTATTGACTACCCCTTCTTTTGAGCAGGCTCCTGTCATGGACTCTGCTGTTACAAGGGACTATATCAGAAATTGTGTATAATTTCTGTGGCTCTTAAAGTAGAAGTTTCCTATAAAGCAGCAATTTTTTTTAACCACATGGATATTTCTTCTTTTTCACCTGCATATGTATAGTTTTTATAAAGACCTCTGCTGTTTGTTAGTGTGGATCACATTAAAAGTACAAAGCAATGAGATACCAACTATTGTTTTCCATGGATTGCTTCTGTTTTCTATTCTGAATCTCCATTTTCCAAATAAAAATAACTTTGGGATCAAAAAGATATATTCTGGAGGAGAATCGTAATAACATCTCACAATATTCTATGGTAAAAAAATAAACTTACGCTCAAACTTCCATCAGCTAGGGTAACAGGAACAACAGGGAAGGAAAAAATGGGTTTCCCCCACTCCCCATTTCTGATTTTTCACATAAAATTACTTTCCAAGAGGAATGCAGTAGAAGCTCCCGGCTGAACAATAAATATAGTCTTGAGCTGCAAGGGTTAGATACAGTATGTGGTATACCAATCACATAATCATTATGCTTTAACAGTCTCAAAATGGGTGAGCAGTGTGGTCGGGCGGTAGGAAAAGCAAGTAGGATGCTTGGCTGCATAGCTAGAGGTATAACAAGCAGGAAGAGGGAGATTGTGATCCCTTATAAAGAGCGCTGGTGAGACCACATTTGGAGTACTGTGTTCAGTTCTGGAGACCTCACCTACAAAAAGATATTGACAAAATTGAACAGGCCCAAAGACGGGCTACAAGAATGGTGGAAGGTCTTAAGCATAAAACGTATCAGGAAAGACTTAATGAACTCAATCTGTATAGTCTGGAGGACAGAAGGAAAAGGGGGGACATGATCGAAACATTTAAATATGTCAAAGGGTTAAATAAGGTCCAGGAGGAAAGTGTTTTTAATAGGAAAGTGAACACAAGAACAAGGGGACACAATCTGAAGTTAGTTGGGGGAAAGATCAAAAGCAACATGAGAAAATATTATTTTACTGAAAGAGTAGTAGATCCTTGGAACAAACTTCCAGCAGACGTGGTTGGTAAATCCACAGTAACTGAATTTAAACATGCCTGGGATAAACATATATCCATTGTAAGATAAAATACAAAAATAGTATAAGGGCAGACTAGATGGACCATGAGGTCTTTTTCTGCCGTCAATCTTCTATGTTTCTATGTTTCTATGCTTCAATCTGTGGAGGCATTCAGCTAATGTGTATGTGGAGTTTGGTAATGTGTATTGACCTTACACTCCCACCAGAGACACAGGCTCAATACTGCTTAGTAACCTTGCTCTACCTTGTCAACAGAAGTAGGAGTATATATATATATATAGTTATTTATCCCTGGCCTAAAAAACACAGAGCTCTAGATGTATCTTCCATAGAGCATACATCTTGGTTGCTGCCACTTTTTTCAGAAAAAGCCCTCTTCCTTATTTGGAAAAGTGGCAGCAACCAAGATGTATGCTCTATGGAAGATACATCTAGAGCTCTGTGTTTTTTAGGCCAGGGATGGATCTCTTCCAACTAAATTGATGCACTCCTGACAAAACATTATAGGTGCGGTAAATGAATGTAAATGAATGATAGGTGCGGTAAATGAATGCATTAAAAAACGGCATGCAATTATTGGCATCCGCTTACCAAGGCAGACACAATTTATTCACTCCATTCAATTTATTCCATGTTTTAGTCAGGTATGTGATGTTACAGGGTAGGTGTGGTTCCTTAATTTCCATATCCCAAATCTACTCCCATCAAGCATGACAAGTATTCCTCATTTAATGACCACAATTGGGACCCACAACTCAGTCATTCAGTGAAACGGATGTTAAGTAAAACCACACCTGTGCTTATAATAACTAAAACCACACCTGTGCTTATAACTAAACAATGTCGGTTGGCGGGCCCCAGGGGAAGAGCCTTCTCTGTGGCGGCCCCGACTCTCTGGAACCAGATCCCTCCAGAGATTAGAACTGCCCCTTCCCTCCTTGCCTTTCGTAAACTCCTCAAAACCCACCTTTGTCGTCAGGCATGGGGGAATTGAGACATCTCCCCCGGGCCTATATAATTTATGTATGGTATGTTTGTAAGTATGTCTGCTTAAAAATGAGTTTTTTTAATTATTTTAAATTTTAAATTTTAAATTGTAAATTATTAGATTTGTCATGAATTGTTTTATTGTGTTGTGAGCCGCCCCAAGTCTACGGAAAGGGGCGGCATACAAATCTAATAAATAAATTAAATAAATAAATAAATAATCTTCCTTCAGCTTTCCTTTGGTTCACTGACCTGCAGAGGTCACAAATAGAAGGACTGATTGTACTGGAACTGTGAGTGGTCATTAATGAGGCAGTCACTAAACGAGGATTAGATTATTGGCAAGTTGTTGTTTCAACACTGAGGCTGTCACAATCAAGAGCCCTATACACAGTATTGGGTTGCTAGCTGATACGGGCCACACTGCGTACTGGTAGCAGAAAAGGAGCTGTGCGCCAGTGTATGCACGCGCACACACCAGCAAGATTTTGCTTATGCGCATGAGTAGGAAGCAAAATTTCATGAGAGGACGTGAGAGAGAGAGGGATTTTGGCAATTTTCTATTGGCAATGTTCTATTACTATATTTCTTTTCTATTATTTCTTAGATATATTTTACTATGAGTATCTCCTCTATTTTACTATGTGTATATAGATATATACCCACTAAAACCCTCATTGTGTATTGGACAAAATAAATAAATAAATAAATAAATAAATAAATAAATAAATAAATATTGTTTTGTTAGTGGCGGTAAGTAGTGACCCCCACCTGCCTACACACACACATACACTTGGGTTTTCCTTACAGGGGTGAAATGGGCCCTCCAAGGCTCTCTCCTTATTGGTTTCCACAAACTAAACTGATGGATAAACCAATGTCCGCTTGGAAACCAATGTCCTAGATGGTCAAGGCAATGCAGAATCACTCATCACCCAGCCATATAAAGAGAACCAGGATCTAAGCCAGCACAAATGCTTCCTTTTGGCTTCCCCTTCAGGGCCTGCCGCTCACAAAGCCTGAGAATGACAAAGAGCAGAGCAGGCTTTTTTCAAAGGCTCCACCCCACAAAGGAGGGAAACTGAACTTGGACCTAATTGGAGTAAATCAGAGGCATGGCAGCCAATCCCACGGTTGTTGCTACGGCAGAGTCTGTGATCTCTGTCCAGCCCTCTGCAAATGGCCTGCATTATTTAAGTTTACCTTAATCACTTAGGATTTCACAATTCTTTTTTCAGATGAAAGCTCACATTTAGCTTGTGGTAACCGCGTTTCAAAGTAATTGGGGCCAAGACAAGGAAATGGGCAGAACCAGGAGAAAAAGAAAATTTGATAACATTGCAATTAAAGTCGATGGCATGAAACGAATAAGGCTATTGCCGGCATACTAACAACTTCCCTCCTTCTTTCATATTCAGAATTACCGTCAAAACCCATTTTGAAATAGGTTTGTTTTTTGAAACTGTTTTGAAATGGCTTGTTTTATGTATATAGGTAAGTATGCATGCATGTATGTACGTATGTATGTATGTAAGGGGAGTGCATAAGTGCACCATTGTGCCTACCATCCCTATCCTACTGTCCTATTGTCTTCTTTTATATTTTATCATTATTTACTACTTATATTATGCTTATACAAATTACAATCCAATACTTGTTCGACAAAATAAATAATTTTTTTTTTTTAAATGTATGTATGTATGTAATAAAAGCAATAAAACTATCTACAAATGATAGTCTTCGTCTCATGATCCAAACTGAGCACAAAAATTTGGTGGCTAAGCAAGTCAGTTGTTAAGTGTGTTCTACACCATTTTATTTTTCTTGTCATAATTCTTAAGCGAATCAATGAAATGGTTAAGTTATTAACATGGTTGTTATGTGAAACCAGCTTTTCCATTGAAGAAGAAGAAGAAGAAGAAGAAGAAGAAGAAGAAGAAGAAGAAGAAGAAGAAGAAGAAGAAGAAGAAGAAGAAGAAGAACAACAACAACAACAACAACAACAACAACATTATTATTATTATTATTATTATTATTATTATTATTATTATTATTATTAAAGCTGAAGTCAAATGCCGAGGTCAGAATTCAGAATTTTATTTAGACAGAAGGCAAGAAGCATTGGGTGTGGTTGGCCCCGTACAAACATTTATACACACGCACACACAAACACACACACAAACACACATCAATATAGATTTACATATAGAATATAGATTTGCAAACAATAATTCTGCACATGTCTAATTCAAAGATGTCATGTTAAACATGTCCTAATAAGGCAAGCCTGATTTCTTATATTCTGATTGGTACATCTTATCTACTCTACTAAAAACATGTATTTCGTCATTTCATGTCAACTTGCTTGTCTATCCAAAATGACAGGATAGGAATTTCCCTTTAAAAATTGTATTATTTGAGCTTTTTAAAAACATTCTAAAATCAGTTTCCAACAATCTCTAGCACTATCACTTTAGTACTGTTGCAACTGGAGAAAATGTTGGTTTTGGTCTATTCAGTCCTATTTATCAGCAGAACCGCAGTGCTACCCACAAGCTATAAGATCCAGAGGTCAAACTGTTCCAATCCTGAAATGCCCACTTGTTTTCTTTGGAAATCAATTTGGCCAAGTTTCTCTGGTTCTCTGGGCTGACCTTTGTTTCATTCCCTCCTCCAGTGTTTCTACGTTCTTTAGCTTTCTAAGAGGATTAACTCTGCATGAAATCACCTCAGAAAATCTGGGAAACCATGAGGATCAGATGGGGAAATGTGGTTACCTATGAGTATGTGTGGTTTTAAACATGTAACATCAGATAGAATCACAAGAAGTTGTAAGTGGGTTTTTGTGGTTCCCAAGGGTCAGATGCTGCAACAGAGAGTGGATCTTTGGCTAAACATTGGCTGATTAGGGGCCAAAAGAAACTGCAGGCTTGAGATCAAAGGTCAGAAAGCTGGAGGCTCCATTGTTTTGTGATACCACAAGAAAAGCATTCTAGCAATTAAATTTGGTTTGGTTTTAAAAAGTAGCCTTCTATTAAGCCAAATGAAAGCTGAGTGATGCATATGCTGAATAAAAGTTCAAGTTTTATAAAAATTATTTGGAATAATATATGTTGTTGTTTCATTCTTTACGTTTTACCAAGAGTGTCCTTGTGTCCTGAAAATGTTTGATGGGATAGAAATAACTGTACACAGAGTTACATGAACTTTTTAGTCAGTTCTGCATAAGATTTCAGTTTAAGTTTAATAATACTTGGTTCTGTACTTGGTTCTGTACAACAGCATGTTAAATTGATTGCCAACCAGTGTTGCTTCCTAAGTAAACAGTCTGATTTCACAAAAGTTTGATTTACTTGGAGTTATATTGTGTTGTTTAGGTGTTTCCTTTATTTTTTTGAGCAGTGTATGTTGTGTAACAGCCAAGTTGGTGTATTATGGCAATTTTATTTTTTTGTCAGACTGTTAACTGTAGTGATTCAGAGTTGGAGACCAATGGCATTCATGGTCTGTTTGTGAGCTTCATAGAAGCTTTTCCTACCTACTATTAGAAAGAGAATATTAGATTAATATTCCCATTCAGGACCAGACCGCCCATTCAGTCTGATCCTCTTCATACATGTATTCCTATATTGAATCCTTCTCCACAATTATCTGCCTTTCACTATCTGAATTTGAAGGCAATGGAACATAAGATTTGCAAGCAAATAAAAGGAACTTGATAGAATTTATTGTTCTGGAACCTTTTTTCTGAATCATCCAATCATTGGCTGTCTTTGGAACACATCTAACTTAACATGCAGTCTATTACATATTTATATAAAATATCCTTTCATCTTTAATTGAATATGAAAAAATGTTTAAAAGAAACCTTAAGCTTCCCTAGGAAAAATCACTGTAAAATCTCTGTGATGTCCTGGACTTAGCTAGAGGACTGCAACTGAAAGCAGAACTAATAGAGAACAGCAGCAGATTGTGGCTTGTTTGATAAGCCCTGTATTGTGAGTCATATTTAAGAAGCTAATGGAATTAGTTGGTTATAATTAAGCCTGATAGAAAGAGCTAACTGCAGTTGACACATCAAAAAAGATTGTTCAATGAAGCAGTTTTCTTCTACATATTTCTATCACCAGATGCTGAGTAATCAAATTTCCATGTGTATGAGCACCCCTCAACTAAGTAATGGGGTCACATATTTTCCTCCAGCCTTACTCTCTGTGAAATAGTCTCAGAAACAAATTATATTTAAATCCTTTAGAAAACTCAAATTGGGGAGGAGCATTTATGAACATAATTACCATCTCTCTTATTTATTTAAGATCATTTTATCTTTCTACTGACCTGTCCATTCATTTTTTAAAAATATGCCATTTAAAAACAATGTCTGGTCAGTTCACTAGAAAACTACAGCTATTATTTTTACCCTATGCATAGTTGGTCATAAATTCTGGTTTGGTTCTAAATAATGCCTGTGTTTGCATAAAATACTGTGCTACCCAAAAAAAAAAAAAGAGTTGAGAAGTACATGAGCATCACCATCTTACACAAACGTGCCATTTGGTTGACTTATAAACCAGAGTTTGAAGTTTCTAACACCTAGAGTGGCTACTATTTTGGAACTGCAGAAACTGGAATTTGAAAGCCGTGACTTAGTACAGCTTTAACATTCTGGTTTCTATACATTTACAATGGGATCATTCTCGGTTCAAGGACTATGGTAAAACTCAGACTTTTGTTTAATGAGCCATGTGTGATAGGGGAAGATATAAGATGGTAACATGCATTACCATTAACATTTTCATTTTGGGTTAGTGAGCACAGACAATATCCTTGATGTTTTCACTGAACACCGAACTAGTGTTTAGCAAACCTCTAGAGCTGGTCAAATAGAACATGTAAATAGTGCACATAATTGCATTCCCAAGGAGACATTATCAGTTTCTTTTTTAAAAAAAAAAAGTTATACAGTACCAGTAAGAAATGGATGGCAGTTTGCATCTGATCCTCTTTCCTATGTAATCCTGTGTCTCCTTCCCATGTCAGCTGGAGATGTGCTGTAATCAAAAATTGAATCCAATCCCTTGCTAAACTATTGCTGGTCTTTCTTAAAATGTTAAGCTCTTGGCTTTTGCTGCAGTTTACCTGGAGTTAACTCTGCTCTAAGCTGATAGCAAACTCTGGATTTTCAGCAAAGGAAGAATTATGCCCTCAGCAACTGCCTAACCACACATTTTCAAGGAGAAGCCACATCAAAAGCTTTTTTCTTACTTGCAGCTATTTTTCCCCCCACAGCAGATAAAGCCAGACTAATTAAAAAAAATAATTAAAGGGTTGAAAGCTGCCATATGAGTTGTGACAACATATCAACTTTTGTTTGCTCCAGCTGCTTTTCACCTCTAGCAACATGACAGTTCACATGGCAGCTTCGCTTATCTGACAGGGGCGCCAGCATTTTCAAATCATGAGCTTCATTTGAACAGCGAAATTGGTTGTGCTGTCATGTTGCATTCCATGAGGCAGGGATCCGCAACTGCATTTGTCAGCTTGTCACCAGCAACCAGAAAATCCCTTTGCGGCTAGAGCAATTGCCCTCTCCTTTGGCCCACACAGAGACCTCGGCAGGGGGTACTCAGTTGGTGCCAGATTGGGAGATGCTCAAAAGTAATAAAAAATCTCTCCCATATTGCCAGGTGTCTCAAAAGCCCAGCAGTACACAATCACCCAAGAAGCCTACATTTCCACAAAGTCTCAACTTAGGAGAAGGATCCGGCATGCATAGGGGTTAAGGGGCCAGTGTGATTTTCACAAATTTGAATGCTAATAACTTCTAGAGATAACCAGGTGTTTGCTGCAGAAATAACAACGAAGATTCCTATATTGCTTTAAGGATGAGCAAATTTCTTAACACAAAAGCTTTGACTGCTTTTTTTGTTTACTGCCACATCATATTTGTGAAGCTAACAAAACAAAGTCAAGCTGTTGGTTATGTTGCAAAAAATGATGGTGATGCTGACCAGTCTTCTCCAATGTTGGAGATGTGCTGGAGTTGCATAGATTTCCCAGCTTTTAGCGAGGCTGGCTAGGAACTCTGGGAGTTGCAGTCTGGAGGGCACTATTGAAATAGGTGAACATATGCCAGCACTAAACAAAGCATGAAAATGTTTCATTGATTTTAATGTGTTTATTCTCCATAAACTAAAGTCTGAATCAAGTCCAGCAGCTCTCCACCAGCATTAAGAAAATGCTCTTTAAATCAACTCAATACTTTAAATGAAAAGAAGAAACTATATTTAATCTTGTATACAAAAACTTTCGTTTATAACCTCGGTAAAAGTATTAAAAAGGTATTCTTTTTTTGTATGGAAATTTAACTTCTTCAATAAGTAGGGGTATCGCAACCCCAAATTTATGTTAAATGTATGTTTGTTGGTTTTCTCTTTTTATGAAAATTTCAATAAAGTTTATTTTAAAAAAAGAAAAGAAAAGAAAATGCTCTTTTATTTGCCCAGATTTTCTGTTTTTTGGCATTGTCATCCCTCTCTGCGTTCGTTGCTAATTTTCCCTCACATCAAAGGAGGGAAGTCCAGGATGAGTTACTCTAGCCCTATAGCTCTATGGACCGGGTTGAATTTTCTGAGGATCCACCATCCTGTTGACATTTCTTCAGTCGCTGAACTCAGTCCTCAGCTCATGGACATTTTCCCTTAAGCTCCTGTGAGCTTCAAGACTGGTTTAAGGATTTTTTTCCTCACCATTTTTGGATTTCTGCTAGTTTTCCTTTTCATTTTCCCTGGAATGACATTTTTGTTTCCCTGCTCATGTTTGTCAGATCCGTAACTGTGAGCACCTGCTTCACACTGCTTTTGGGTGCCTGAGCAGGCAGCTTTATTGCTTTTATAGTTACTAGCTGTGGGGAATGTGCTGGAGAGCAGGGCTGTTTTAAACCTTTGCCCTGGTAGTGGCTTTGCTCCATGTCTGGCAAGGCAGAGTTCTTCCTTGCTAGACATGGAACCAACAATCTTCAGGACCGTCTCCTGCCACATACCTCCCAGAGTTCAATACGATCTCACAGAGTTGGCCTCCTCCAGGTCCCGTCAACCAAGCATTATAGATTGGTGGGGCCATGGGAGAGGGCCTTCTCTGTGGCTGCCCCGACTCTATGGAGCCAACTCCTCCTCCCCAATGTTCGTACAGATTCCACCTTACTGGTCTTCCGAAAGGCAGTGAAGACCTGGCTGGGCCAACAGGCCTGGGGGCCATGAATACTACCATCCGTCATGGCCGAATAGTGCTGATTATGTATGGTTGGTTGATTGGATTACTGTGGGGTATTATAGGATTTTATTGTTTTTATTATTTTAACATTTTTAGCATTAATATTGACTTCTTTTATTATTGTATTTCATTGTTTTTTATATCGTGGTAAGCCACCCTGAGTCCTACGGGATTGGGCGGCATTGAGGTCAACTAAATTCAATTCAATTCCTAGCATTCAGGTTGCCTCTTCGTGGAACTTGCTAGGGGCCGACTGTTTACATCACCATTTTCTAACCAGCTCTTGATTGGGTGACTCATAAGTGGGAAGCCAGGTTTTTTTAACCTGGCAATTAGTTTTGCTACTGCCTTGTTTAAGAGTTGCTGCTGCCTTGTTTTTGGTGCAAAAGCCATTTGAAGAACAATGGCTCTTCGGTTCCCTTTCTGGCTTGGTTTTGGTGCAAATACCATTTTGCAGACCAATATGTCTTCAGCTCACCTTTCTGGCTTGTGACTGCCATTTTAAGAATAATAGCCTTTTGGCTTGCTTTCTAGCTCATGGCCACCAATTTTCTTCTCTTCAGTACGGCCATTTTCTGCATCAGGAGATAGTGGCAGCTTTGTAAGTATTTAATAGCCCCTCTTTGGGGGTTTTTTGCCAACACCTTTGCCCACTTATTCATCAACTGGGCAGAGTCCTCTCCTCACCTGGTAGCCAGTTTAGCTTTGGGATGCTGGGCTTGGATGCTCAGTTGCCTCACAGTGGTCATTATTTGTGGCCCTTAGCTAGTTCAGCTGGTCTTGATCCACACTATTCAACCTTCATGGCTCTGGCCTGTTGTGCCATCTCTACAGAAGGAGGGTCCCTAGCTGCTGCCATACTCCTTCCTCCATCAGCACAGGAGCAGCGGCTATTGCATAAGCCTGCCTTATCTGACTGTTCTAGCCAGCATTTACCACAGGCCTGTTGGACTATTGCTTGGCTGGGACAGTGTTTTACTGACCAGTGAGTGCTGGAGCAGGTATATGAGGAACCAAAGAGCTGTGATTAAGTATTTGCCCACCCTACTGGACTCCCTATCTTTGGTATATCCCAGCCTGGACTCTTCCATTGATGTGAGTGAAAAGGGGTATTGGTTCTTACCTGATATGCTCTTTTTCCAAGGATCAAAGAAATAATCTAGACCCGCCTTTAGGTCTGATTTTGGCAGGCTACCAGGGGGATTTGGTGTTTCATGTTTCTGCAGGCTTTTCGGGATTTGACTGGCCACGGTTCGTGGATTCTATTGAAAGCTTGTGCCATTTGTTTCGGACTTGCTGTCATCAAAGAGGCGGATCCTCAGAAAATCCAACCCAGTCCATAGAGCTATGGGGCTAGAATAACCCATCCTGGACTCTTCTTCAATCCTGGGTGTATCAGGTAAGAACCAACACCCCCTTTTAATGGGCTCTCATTGTTGTGTAAAACTGTCTCTGTAATTTTACTATTTTAATTATGCAATCCATCCAGAGAATTTTTAACTGAAAATCAGCAGGCAAGTATTCCAAACAAGGAACAAAAGAAAAATAAAAGCAATTGTGCATTAGATCTATCTAATGCCATCAATGCCAGTTATTATACCCTATAATATTATGTGTGTGTATGTGTTTGTCTATTTTAATAAAAGTGGCCCATTTTCTTATGGTCTTTCGCTCCTGCAGCCACATTTGTAAATATAATTAATGGGCCCACACAGCTCATTTTTTCTAAAGCATTCTTTAAAACTGGAACAATATTGGGAACTCCTAGCACTTGATTTACCAATGACAGCCTGTAATTTTTGTTCCCTTCTCCTAAAAATGCAACTACAGCAAAAAGCAAAAAAAAAAAAAGGCTTGTTAAGATACTAGTTTATGAAAGCAAATAATAAATTCTACATAGAGCTAAAAAACTATAATGTGTGTTAATAATTTCTGGCATAATGAACCTACATCTCAGGTACAGAGAAGCATTTGTAGGTTTTCTGGCACTATTATGATTAATAAAGCATAAGTGTAGCAGCACTTATCCTTCTATAGCAGTTTTTATATATTCAAACACTCATTTCTTCCAATTTCTCTCTGTTTCAAGGTCTCAAAGCTATGACATTTCATCTTTGCAAGGATACCAATATAGCCAACCTCGATTATAAATGCAAATATATATATGAATTTGGCACACAATCAGAAAAAGGTTTGCCATCACTGGAATGTTTCATTTCACAATGCAGCAAAGAAAGACTATTTCCTATTTAAGTTTGTTTATTTATTTATTTATTTATTTATTTATTCATTCATTCATTTATTTATTCATTCATTCATTCATTCATTCATTCATTCATTTATTAGATTTGTATGCCGCCTCTCTCCTTGCATATGTATGTAACTAGCAAAAAGATTGACTCAAGTTCAGATCATAGTTCCCTCTAAGCTGAGCAGTGAGCAATGGCTCACTAAAAAATCATCATCAACTCAGAGTTTTTCAAACCTGCCCAGAAGCCGAGAGGGAAAGAGTGAGAAGGAAAGAGTGCCACCCAGTCCCAAAGGGACTACCGCTCAGACACTATACTTTTCCGCTCACCCTCACAAAAAATTAGAGGGAACACTGGTTCAGATGTTTAGTATTTATGGGTTGTAGTGTTTAGCTGGTAAATATTCAAAATTATTATTTATCTATGTTCTAAAGCTCTGGGTAAATATGAACAGATACATAATCTGGCTATTGGTTTAAGCTTTCAAGTCCCCACATATACTGTAATATAATTATAACGATTCCAATCCAACATGAATTAAACTTGCATTTAAATTCACATAACATACTAACACATGCTTTGTTTAATTATACTGTATTTAATAATCTACAATAATTGTAATTTCGATCTCATGCTATGGGATGTATTATGTCTCAATTGCTAAGCTGAAAAAGCTTTGGTTTCTATCTGGTTGGACTGTTTCATTTCACAATGCAGCAAAGAAAGACTATTTCCTATTTAAGTTCCTTGCATATGTATGTAACTAGCAAGAAGATTGACTGAAGTTCAGATGTTTAGTATTTATGGGTCGTAGTGTTTAACTGGTAAATGTTCAAAAATATTATTTATCTATGTTCTAAAGTTCTGGGTAAATATGAACAGATACATAATCTGGCTATTGGTTTAAGCTTTCAAGTCCCCACATATACTGTAATGTAATTATAACAATTCCAATCCAACATGAATGAAACTTGCAATATTCATTGGTTAAATTCACATAACATACTATCACGTGCTTTGTTTGATTATACTTTATTTAATAATCTACAATAATTGTAATTTCAATCTCACGCTATGGGATATATTATGTCTCAATTGCTAAGCTGAAAAGGCTTTGGTTTCTATCTGGTTGAGCGATTACATGTGAACATTGACTGTTGTGGAGGATTCACAAAAGTAGAGATGTATTTTGAGAGATAGTTTGGTGTAGTGGTTAAAGAAGCTGCATAAAAACCGGAAAATCAGTTGGCCAGCGCATACATGCACACTGGAGCTGACATAGGGCATCGTGTGCCCTCAGTTATGGCTCTGCATGGAATGTGTGGCACATATGCCATAGTTTCACCATCATGGAGCTAGGTTGCACTCTGTTCTATACAATCTGTTCATTTTGAGAAAAATACATAAGGCCCTGTAAAGCTACATGTCCTTTATGTTCCTAATCCTAAATAATGCTGCTTTTTAAATACATTTTAGAAAGAAGAAAATTCCCTTTTGAGTGAGAAGCCTGAGAAATAATGAGGAAAGTTAGAGTATGGTTCATGCTTGAATCATTCTGGGCACATAAATTGCTAAATATAACATTCTGATTACCATATGCTGATTCTTGCACAATGATTGGGCAGTCAATAGCTTTTGTGGTTATTTACCTTGGAATAGTTCCCATCTATCTATATGCTGGGTTAAAAATGTCTAGTGACTGCTTAAGGATAGGCCTGTAAAGATGCAACTAGATCAATGGAGGCGAAGGTAGATAAATAATTTGTGCTAGATCTCAAGCTCAAAGAGACTCTCAAATTTCTGTTATACAAATTTCTGTTATACTGTACACAGACTCGCTTTGAGTACTTTTACCTTTTTCATATATGAATATAACCTGACCCACCACCACCACCACTCAAAAAAAATTGTTTGTCAAACATCATCAAAAATGAAGATATTCTTTCCCTGGAAATATGCTCTGTCGTCTAGGTTTTTGAAAATAAGGAGAAGAAATGTTGACTTAAATGAGGATAGCGAAGAAGAGAAATGCCTCCATTCAATTCAGAACAAATAGAAAGGCCTGGGGAATGCATTCCGTAGAAGTTACCCATTCTGGCATGCGCCTGGGGAACAATTGGGGGCTTGCCAAGAGTAACATGCATAAATGCAGCGTCAATAGAGAATGCTGACATGTTTATAGCACACCACCAGACTGAATCTGAAAATATTGGCTTTTTTCCAAGAAAACAGCCATGAAAAGCAACGTATCTGTGTGTGTGTGTGTGTGTGTGTGTGTGTGTGTGTGTGTGTGTGGCATTGAAATCAAGGAAAGTAACAGTAACCCTGCAAGGCACACCTGAAACGAAATTGAACTATTCAGGACAATTTCATATCATAGCAAAAATTAATTTTAAAAAAAAGAATAAGTAAATTGATGTTAATTGCAAAAAAAAAAAAGGAAGGTAGACTTTCCCAACTACTATACACTTGTACTGTTTACGAGTCTATGTGACTCGCACTGAAAATTCTTTATTTTAGGTGCTTATATTTGGTCAATTTGAAAACTTCTTTCCCTTGGAAACTAGGTTGAACATTTCTGCACACAATGAAATGAAAATTGAAATTAAAAAATAACGCTTATTGGTTTATTTTGCTCAAAAAAGCCCACACACCCCTTTTTTGTGAATTTTTTTTCAATTTATAGATAGTTTTGCATGCAAACAACATACAATTTTACTAAATTTGGTGTGGAATTACTAGTTTGAACATTTTTGAACATAATGATATGAAAATTGAACTGAAAAAAATGATGCTTATTTGTTTGTTTTGCTCATAAAAGGGCCGTCCCCCCGTTTTTTCAAGCATGTCACTTTATAAATTTTTCTAGGCCCCTAATTCCAAATATTTTCAATAACTTTGGCATTGAATTACCAGTTTGAACATTTCTTAACATAATGAAATGAAAATTGAACTGAAAACATTGATGCTTATTTGTTTATTTTGCACATAAAAGTCCCCCCCAGCTGTGTTCAATTATTTCAATTTATATACAAATTATGCTGTTAATTTCAAAATTACATACTTGCTTATAGTAAAATGTATTTCTTTCATAAAATTAGTTGTCTGGCTATCATGTGCTTGCTTTTCAAAAGGATATTCCCAATATTTCTAGCCAAATCTATATAAAAAGTGAAATTAATGGCATACAGCAAGGCCGACGGGGGTGGCCCTTTTGTGACCAAAATAAACAAATAAGCATCATTTTTTTCAGTTCATTTCTATTTTTCTTATGATCAGGAATGTTCAATTTAGTATATCAAAACTTTTGGGGGGAAATTCTTTAGAGATTTGTAGAGGCTGGGGTTTTTTCTATAACTCCTTGTTAAATTCTTTTCTGAAATTTTTGTCTTTCTTGGTATTGGCTTCTGCCATCTCTTCCCTTCCCCCTTCTCTCCTTCTTCCTCTCCTCTCCACAATGTCTGCATTTTTTTATGATGTTCAGTTAGCCTCCTACTCCTTATTTTTGGAAGCCTCTTTTCATAATCATCCTTACTAACGTCTTTAAGTTAATTTCATAATTCCTTTGATTCTCTATCAATGAGGTTCATGACTTCAAAGCAATTCAGGATACTCTTCTTGAAAATGATAGGTATGTATTGAAGACCATTTAGGAAACTGGCTTTCTTCCTTCTTCTTTATTTTAACTTAGAGTTTTGTATAAGCAATTCGTGATCTGTTTCATTGGTCATGTCTGAAGAGAATAACAGAGTTGGAGGAGACCTTGCAGGTCTTCTAGTCCAACCCCGCTGCTCAAGCAAGAAACCCTATACCTGTGGTGGTGAACCTATGGCACCCATGCCATAGGTGATATGTGGAACCATATCTGAGGGCACACAAAACATTGCCCTATGTCAGAAGGTGAAAAAGAGGCCCAACAGGCCTACTGGAAGTTCAGAAAGCTATTTTTCACCCAGCCCAGGTGTCAGGAAAACTTCCTGAAACATGGGGAAGATGAAAAATGTCCCAACAGACCTACCAGGAGTTTGGAAACAAATCTCCAGTAGTCCTGTTTGGCTGTTTTTCACCGTCCCCAAACTTCGGTAAAGCCTCCGGAGCCTGTGAATGGCAAAAAGTGGACCCAACGGGCCTACCGGAAACAAATTTGGGCCCATTTTTCATCTTCCTCAGGCTTCAGGAGGCTTTTCTAAATTTTGCAGAAGGTGAAAAATGAGCCAATGGTCCTACAGGAAGTCCAGAGGCTTCAGTGAAGTCTACACGCATGTACGGGTCTGTGTAGGTGCATGCATGGGGATGGTAGAGAGCATTGCATTCTGGCTGTGGGCACACAGATATGTGCTATCCCACATGCATACTCCTTTTTGACACCCCAGCAAAAAAAAGGTTCACCACCACTGCTCTATGCCATTCCAGATAAATGGTTGTTCAATCTCTTCTTTAAAAACTCCGTTATTAGAGCACCCAAAACCTCTGGAAGTCAAGTGATTCCACTGATCTTTAATGCAACTTCGACCTTCCTTTTAGTAATGACATAGTCAATTTACTTTCTGTGTATTCTATGTAGTGATGTCCATGCATGAGACATCATTTTATTTTCTTTGGAGACAGTTATGAAGAAATCATTAGAGTGGCAGAAACTGATAACTTGGTCTCCTGACTCATTTCAGTTTGTTATGCCAGGCAGTGCAGTTACATTTTCTGCTTTTGTGTTTCTAACTTCAGCATGTCAGTCTCCAATCGCAAGCACAAACACCTTTCTGGAATGTTCTGTCAATTTCAAATTGAATTTGATCATAAAATTCATCAACCTTCTCTTCTTCTGCTTCAATGGTTGGAGCATAAATGTGAATGATCATCATATTAAAGAAAGGATTGTTCATAAAATCTAATCAATGTTATTCAGTCATTGATTGCATTGTAGCCAAGTACTGTTCTTATAACCTTCCTAACTATAAAAGCAATCCTGTTTCTTGTTCTTCACATCCCAAGCAATAAACTGAAATGGTCTGATCCAAATCCATTTCAATTCTCTGATGCCTAAGATGTCAATTTGTAGTCATTTTATTTCATCTTTCATTGCGTTACCACACACAAAAAACAAAATCCAAAGCTTGCAAAGACAGAACTACACATACCTGTGTTCATACTTCTTACATTCCATTTTCCAACTGTAGTTTTGTCTTTACAGCTTTGGATTCCTTTTTTGTTTAGGGCAACATCAGCCAGTAGACATCCCACAGGCTTTAATCTAGACATGTCATAAATACCATTATTACTCAAAAAAATCCCCAGTTCCTCCTCAGCAGTATGTTGCCTGCCATCACCCAGTCAGCACTGTATCATCAAAAATTTTACAGATTCTATACATGTGATTTTCTTGGTTAAAAAAGCAGGAGTAATTTACCCTTGCCTTCTCCTCAGTATTCGTTGTTGCCTTTGCCATTGTCAGTAAGGTGATCATCTGCCTTTTGGATCTTCCTAAATCGTATGACCAATATCTATGCTTGCTTTGGCTGGGCAACTGAAATAATCCTCCTTTTTTGTGTGAGCCTGCTGGCAATATATATATGAGGGTCGCCCAGAAAGTAATGCACCACATTTTTTTCCTCAGCCTACAGTAATGGTACAAATGTGAAACTTTAGATATACATTATTTGAATTGTCAGGAGTGCGTGTGAAAATTTTGCACTTCTTCAGACAGATACCGTAGCTGCAGCAGTGTTTCGAAATGACGTCTCTAAGTGATGTACATTACAAGCAGCATGTCGTCATTGAATTTATCACTGCAGAGAAATAAATTGTTGGGAACATTCACAAACATTTGTGTACAGTTTGTGGAGAATCTGCAGTCAAAAGAAGTACAGTTAGTCACTGGGCACATAGGGTAAGGCCATTAGAAGATGGTTCGGCAGAGCAGAAATGGCTTCATGACCAGATCTCGCTGGAGAATAGGCCATAGAATGTGTTCTGCCCGGCTCTATGGTATGAGTCTCCCAAAAATTCAAGGGTACAAATTTCAGACACACACACACTTGAAAGTTCAAAAACAATGTTCTTTATCACAAAAATTCAAAAGAAACAAAGCACCCTTTTTGTATTGCAAAGAGCACTCGTCCCAAAACAACCTGGTAGTCTGTACAATCCCCTTAATCAGTCCTTAATTACTTAGCTAGCAGCTGTGAAGAAAAGTCACAGCCCTCCTTCTTCCATGAAGTGAAACGCACACACTTTGCTCTGCTTTGGTTTCAAAGTTGTGAAAAATCAACGAACAGCAAGGCACAATCCTGAAGAACAACGATCAGATAATCTTCCACAACGGCCCAAGCCAGCACGCTGCTATTTATATCAGCAGTTCTAATTACTGGAGCCCCACCCAAACACAGGTGGCCTCTCTTATCTCCTGTAATATTTCCTCAATTGGTCCCTTCTATGCATAAGTCTACGCCTGCGTGCGTCTAACACTCCCTCATCTGAATCAACTGAAGATAATGGAGATTGGCTTCCTGGGCTGTGTGCCAAGCCCCCCTCTTCCAAATCACCCCCACCTTCTTCTTCATCCAAGGAAACTGCACTACCTGACTCTGTCGGCAATAAAATAAGCCTATGACAAGTTTTCCCCTGCATCCACCTCCACATTCCTTGGGGCAGGAGCTGGGCCAGAGACAACCACAACAGAATGGGAGAGAGATTACGTGGAAAAATGGGGAGTGTAGAAGAAACATAATTCTTTTTTGTGTGTAAGTTTTAATGTGTTCAATAAATAAATAAAAAATAATGTGGTGCATCACTTTCTGTGTGACCCTTGTATGTTGAATAGACACTCCTGATGCTTTTTTTCATCCCTTCCAAGAGTAACCCACCCACCCACCACCCTCCCAGCACCATGATGAGACAGCACAGTAGGACTTGGGAGCCCTACCAAAGGTCAGCTGATGTAGGAGGGCGACTGGCAGAATTAGAGGAGGAGTTAAATTAGGCATCAGTTTAGAATCCTTACATAACCACAAACAGAACAAAATCCAACCTCCCCCTTGAATATCATCTAATACTATCTACTTACAGTATGTACAGATGCTGTCTTCTTCAGGTCCCGTCAACTAAACAATGTCGTCTAGCGGGATCCAGGGGAAAAGCCTTCTCTGTGGCGGCCCCAACCCTCTGGAACCAGCTCTCAGAATTGCCCCCACCCTCCTTGCCTTTCGTAAGCTCCTCAAAACCCACCTCTGTCATCAGGCTTGGAGGAACTGAACTACCCTTTTCCCCTTAGGCCTATACAATTTATGCATGGTATGTTTGTGTGTATGTTTGGTTTTAATAAGGGTTTTTTAATTATTTTAAACATTAGATTTGTTACATGCTGTTTATTACTGTTATTAGCCGCCCCGAGTCTATGGAGGTGGGCAGTGAAGTGACTCGAGACAGCACGTAACGAGACGGTTCGCTTTATTCTCAGCTCTTTTAGAAGTGACTACCAGCTGGAACGCGTCTCAGCTGGCACCGGGGAAACCGGCTCTATTTATACACAAATTTTCCCGCTCAAACGCGAGCTGTCAGCGCCATAGCCAATCAGGCGCAACCTATTTACATAGTCTGCCCAGTGACAGTTTACATAGCAATACACTGAGTATTCAACACCCCTCCCTTCCTAGACAAAAAAACCCATACAGATTACACAGAAAGCCATGTGACATATTCAGCCAATCGGTGAGGTCTTTGGGTGTTCCTTGTGGACCTGCGCAATTCAGTTAGTCCTTCATCGCTGGCATGGAAGGAGGTCGGTTCGCTAGTACCTCCTCTGGATTCTGAAGGCCCTGGTTGCAATCTGGGCCCCAGAGTTGAGCTGGCTGGCACATCACCGACCTCCGCTGACGAGGATGGCTCCAGGGTGCTGGCCGAGCGGCTTCGGAAGGGTGAGTTCAAATTTAAGTCCATCCATGTTGGAGTTGCGTCGTTCCCCATCGGTGGGTCTGCGTGTACAATCGGCGGGTTAACGGTAGCAGTAGCCTCAGTTTCTGGGCACCTTCTTAAATGATCGATGTGCCTAGTCCACACTCGGCCATCGTTCAAAGATATTAAATAAGTTTTTGGTGCTTTTTGTTGAATAACAGTGCCCTTAAGCCACTTCAGGCCCCCATCAAAATTCCTTGCGAATACACATTGCCCCATAAACATATGTCTCTCAACATTATCAGTCATATAATTCTTTGTACAATACACAGGATGTAGTCTGTCCAAGGTTGATCTGAGCTTCCTGCCCATTAGAATTTCTGCTGGGCTTCTATTGGTTTTTGTATTGGGAGTTATATGTTGTGCCAATAAGAATTCATCTAGGTGCTCTTGCACCTCCCCAGGGCCAGCCCTTTTCAATGCTTCTTTGGCAACCCGTACATATCTCTCTGCCAATCCGTTCGCCCATGGCGAAAAAGGAGATATGAGGGCATGCCTTACCCCTAACTGATCCAGGAAGAGTTCAAACTGTCTGGCTGTCAGTTGGGGCCCATTGTCTGAAACTAAAACATCTGGGCAGCCATGCGTGGCAAAAAGGTGGCGTAAAGCTTTAATAGTTGAGCATGTGGTGATGTTATGCATCAATATTATCTCGACCCACTTAGAATATGCATCTACCACAATTAGAAAATATTTTGAATCAATGGGACCAGCGAAATCTATATGCAATCTAGACCAAGGGCCCTGGGGTGGCTCCCAGTCCATAGGTGTTGTTTTTGGGGGTCTTGGCCTTGACTCCTGACAAGGGTCACACTTTGACACCCACCTCTCAATGTGGCCATCTAGCCCTGGCCACCAGAAATGGCCCCTTGCTAGTCCCTTCATCCTCACGATTCCTGGGTGGCCCACATGGAGCATGGTTAAAACCTTAGATTTCAGAGTCTCAGGAATCACAACCTGGTCACCCCATAACAGACATCCCTTAACAAATGAGAGTTCTAACCTCTTACTTTTGAACTCAGACAAGTCTGTACCCAAGTTTTCATTGTTCCACCCTTTTAGAACACAATTTACAACTTTCATGAGAGTGGGGTCTTTAGCTGTATGCTCTGCTACCTCCTTGGCAGTTGTCAGGGGGTTATCAGTTAACTCTATTAATAAGACATCAGCGGATGGGGCAGGATCCTCTACTAAGTCAGGAATGGGGCATCTGCTAAGGCCATCCGC
Organism: Erythrolamprus reginae; assembly: GCF_031021105.1. NCBI lineage: Eukaryota > Metazoa > Chordata > Lepidosauria > Squamata > Dipsadidae > Erythrolamprus > Erythrolamprus reginae. The sequence goes on along the minus strand of NC_091951.1, from coordinate 268,328,102 downwards.
ATGGTTGATGGTTGTCCCTCCCTTATGAATCAGTTCATATTGATATCCTGCCAAGAAGATTCCCCATCTTAGCAAGCGGGGGGACATAAAAGGTGGAGTTGGTCTGTCTGTGGCTAGAAGGCCTAACAAGGGTTTGTGATCGGTTACTAATTGGAATTTTCGACCAAAAATGTAATTGTGGAATTTCTTTACTCCTGAGACTAATGCTAACGCCTCCTTGTCCAGCTGACTGTAGTTCCTTTCTGTGCTGGACAGGGTTCTGGAGAAAAATGCGATAGGGGCCTCTGTACCGTTAGGCAGTACATGAGCCAGTACACTACCCACCCCGTAAGGGGAAGCATCGCACGTAAGACGTAGGGGAAGTAATGAACTGTACTGTACCACTACACTTTTGGACGTTAATAGACTTTTTATTCGGGTAAAGGCTTCACTCTCAATTTTCCCCCATTGCCAGGGAACTTCCTTCTGAAGCAGCCGGTGTAGGGGTTCCGCTGCTGTGGCCTTCTGCCTCAAAAAAACAGAGTAGAAATTAAGTAATCCTAAAAAAGCTTGTAGTTCAGACTTATTTTTGGGCTCGGGAGCGTGTTGTATTGCCCTAACTTTATCGCTAGTGGGATGGATCCCTTCGCCATCAATAGTGTATCCCAGAAAATTAACACTCCTGGTCCCCCATACGCATTTGCCTGGTTTAACTCTTAGGCCTTTGTCCTGCAGCCTAGTTAGAACTTGTCTTATTCTTGAATTTAATTGGGCCTGATCCCTACCTGAAATTAGAATGTCATCAAAGTAAGGTATAGTTCCTCCTATTCCAGTGAGGAGGCGTTCCATCAAACTCTGGAATATTCCCAGGGCTACACTGACTCCAAATTGCAATCGGGTGCAACGGAATGCTCCCCTATGGGTGACAATGGTTTGGAAATATGATGTAGGTTCATCTACGGGAAGCTGTAGGTAAGCCTGGGCGAGGTCGGTTTTCGCAAATACTTTCCCCTCCCCCAGGGAATGCAGTAAGTGTTGTACAACCGGTATGGGGTATGGGTGATGTTGTAAGGCTCTGTTCAGGGTTGACTTGTAATCTGCGCAAACTCGCAAAGAGCCGTCTGGTTTGAGGGGAGTGACAATTGGGGTTTCCCATGGCGCTTGATCTATTGGAACTAGAATACCTTGATGGATGAGTTTGTGTAACTCGATATCTAGTTTAGGTAGTAGAGGCAAAGGAACTCTCCGTGCTTTGAGACGGATTGGAGGCACCTTAGGGTCTAGTGAGAAAGATATGGGTGGCCCTTTATAAGTACCCAGAGTTGGACTGAATACATTTGGAAACTCTTTGACAAAATCAGGAATGTCAGAATGTGTAATTGTGTGGATGCCAGAAATCCCTATCCCCAATGGGTTCATCCATTCCAAGCCTAAAAGGGAATGTGTTTGCCCTGACACCACTAGCAGTGGAAGGTCACCCTTAAAACATTTGTATACAATTGGTACTTTTACAATGCCTAAAACAGGAATTAATTGCCCTTGAAAATCCTTAATACTTAAATCAGAATGCATTAAATTATGTTTGTTAATATGAGGCATATAAAGTTTAACCTTTGTCCAAGGCATAATGCTATAACGAGAACCAGTGTCCAGTTCCATCTGGCATGGTTTAGCATTTAACAGCAAAGAAATGTTAATTTTTGTTTTGTTGGTTGTTACCGTATTAATAGTAATGTTCCGTGTACCTCTTATGTAGTCGCGGTTATAGTTGGAGTGCTTGTTTCGGCCGAAGGAGCGGAATCCTCTGTTCCCTCGGGTTTGGTTGTTGACTCTGGCAGCCCTTGGAGAGGAGAAGGTGTCCTCTGGAGTTGGGGCTCTGCAAGCGGCGGCAATGTGGCCACGGCGGCCGCAACGGCGGCAATCGGCGTCCCGGAAGGGGCATTGATGACGGGGATGGTTTCCGCGGCAACCGGAACAGGGAAGAAATTGACGAGGCGGTCTTGTGGCTTGGAGGTGGTCTTGCCGAATTAGGAAGCAGTCGTCTTCGGGGTGTGGAGGTGTAATTCCTTCGGATGGAGAGTGGGCTCTTTGAGGAGGCGAATGGATGTGAGCCACGACTTCCTGTTTATCGTTGTGCTTGAGTTCTCGTGCAGCTGCTTCAGCTACTTCAGCGGTCTGGGCGAGTTTGATCACGTTTTGAAGTGAAGGCTCCTCTTCGGTCAGGAGCTTGTTTCTTACAGTAGAGTTTTTCATTCCAAAGATGAGGGCATCAATTAAACGCGCTTCCGGGTTTTCAAACCGGCATTTTGACAGCACGGCTCTGAGGCGCGTTGCGTATTGGTTGATAGATTCTCCCTCAAGTTGTCCCATTCTGGAGAACTGGTGTCGATAGACGATTGGCGGCTTTGTCGGTTTGAAATGGTCGGAGAGCTTCGTCTTCAGGGAGTCCCAGGAAATTGAATTCACCGGAGTTGGGTCGGTCAACGTCTGGGCAAGATCGAACATTTCGGTGCCGCAGTAATTTTAAAAAATCGCTCGCTTCCGATCGGCATCGGCGTTTCTCATGCCCGCAGCCTCGAGGAACACTTCGAATTTCGCTAGATAAGCGTCCCACGTAGTCTTCTCCGGGTTGAAGAATTCTGGAGCTCTCCCGACCGGCAAGGGATCCATTGCGGCAAGCGAAGGCTCGTTCTTCCGTCGTTGCCAGGTGAAGTGACTCGAGACAGCACGTAACGAGACGGTTCGCTTTATTCTCAGCTCTTTTAGAAGTGACTACCAGCTGGAACGCGTCTCAGCTGGCACCGGGGAAACCGGCTCTATTTATACACAAATTTTCCCGCTCAAACGCGAGCTGTCAGCGCCATAGCCAATCAGGCGCAACCTATTTACAAAGTCTGCCCAGTGACAGTTTACATAGCAATACACTGAGTATTCAACAGGCAGCATGATAGATAGATAGATAGATAGATAGATAGATAGATAGATAGATAGATAGATAGATAGATAGATAGACAGACAGACAGACAGACAGACAAACAAACCAGTAGTCAAAGGAGATTCCGGTACTTTAGCAAAAAATCAGTAACTTAGAGCCTTCAACTATGGACTTGTTTTTTGGATTTGACACCTACCAGCACAACCAATGCCATTTCCCTCCTGTTCCCAACCCATAATCTTGGCTGAAAGAGGCCTAGATAATCTGAGGAACTTATCATAGGAGCTGAATTCCTTTCCCCGATGTAATTTTCTTTATGATGCATCGAGATTGACGTTAAACCAATTAGAAACGAATGTCTAATCTCCAAAGCGGTGGGTTGTGCAGTGGAAATAGATTCAACCTGCATGCGTGTGCACAGATATGCTGCAAATCTGAGATGCTTTTACAGTTCACCTTTCACTGCTCCTCCCCCCTCCCCCCCCCCTTTTGGGGGGTCTTAAAGGCACTGAATGTATTAAACTGGATAGAGTCTTCCTCCGAGAAGGGCACAAATGAGAAAAAGATACCTCACCAAAGTCTCATGCAGCTCTTTTCTCACTCTTCCTTTCCACCTCCTTGCTATTTGATCCATTTTGTTAGATTGAATCTCTTTTTCCCTGCTCTTTTTCTCTGGCTTAACTGGTCTAATTTGTTTTCTTCTTCTCTCTTCTCTTGCTTCTGATGGCCAGAAGGGCCACTGCCTGCTGCTTTTTCTTCTGGCTTTTTCTGTCTGTTGAAAATCTTGTTCCCTTACGCATCTAGATTCCTCCTCCTCATTTTTGCTGTGGACAGAACAATTCGTACTGGGCTGACCTAGGCTGGCGGTGGGGAGGAAACTGTCCATTTTTTAATCTTTACTTCTGCTGTTTTTATTTAAACTCCTTTCCCCCCAAAGCTTCCTTTCTTTCTAAATTGCTTTCAGTACAAATCTCCTTTTTTAAATTATTTTTTTTTCTATGACCCTTGATTGACTTTTTGGTTAAACCGCTGCTGCAGCTTTCTGATTTTTCAGAAACACACACTCCTGGATTCTTTTCTTCTGCAAGTTAAGTTTCTGTTTCAGGCCTTAGGTGTCTTTTTTCCTGAGCAAAGCCCTCCCCCTCCACTTTCTAAAAATCTTTTTAGCTTTTCCTTTTCAGCAAAAATTTTAACTCCACTGATACCCTTACAGTAATCAGGTATTGGACTGTCTCCTAATGAAATGGCTTATTTCTCCCAAGTGAGCCATGCTGTGTTTCAAACGATCGTTTAATCCAAAGTCTCTAAATTGTCATCCTTCTCATGAATCATCAATCTTTCTGGTCCCCTCTTACTGGATATTCAGTTGGTCTCTTTATTCCAGAGGAAAAAGGGGATACAGTGATAAACTTCATAGGAATGACACCTCATTCAGCAGGTTCATGTGTCTTTGCTCTTTCCTCTCTCTAAACTTTAATAATAAGCTCTCTACTTTGCGATCTAAATGGCTTTCTCGATATTTCTCTATCTTTTCATTTCATTAGTTAGAGAAATATTTGTTTTTCTCCTTGCCAATTCTAACTTGATGATAGATCCATATCTGAATGGGCGTCACTGTAGAAAACTAATTTGTTGATTGTGCAGACTAGAATTGGAAAGCATCTTCAAAAAATTAGCGATAGCTTTGCTCAAATTGTGCCATAGTCCATTGCTCGTTTGAAAAATCCTCTCCCACTTTTTACATTTTAATTTCTGCTCAGCTACGAAAATTCACATCTTTTGGAATCCCCATTGCTATTGTTGCTATTGCACTGCAGTGCTTTTTTGTACAGGAGTTTTTTCAGACAAGTCATATCCATGTTATGTGAACTTATTCAAAATTGGGAGAAAAATCTGAAATAGAGTGACCTGGCAGGGTTACATTCCTAGACTTTAAAACAGTGGCTCTCAACCTTTCTAATGCTGTAGCCCCTTAATAAAGTCCCTCATGTGGTGGTGACACCCAACCATAGGTTTAGTGCCAATTTTCCCAACAGAACTTTAAGCTGATTGGCAGGAAGGTCAGAGGGATATCCCCACTGTAAACACCTGATTGGTCAGATTGTAAAAATATGTTCCATAATTTTACAGATCTTTAAAATTGATGTGGCTTTCTGGAAGTATTCTCTGCTATTTAAAAGAAAATACAATAGCACCGGGCCTCTTCAGATCAAGCATCTATTTTAAAAAGCTTCTTCATTTTGTTAAACTGTCTAGAACAATAATAAAGCAGTCTTTAAAAAATAAGTCTAATAATTTGAACATTCTATAGTTATTGACTTACCTCCTTGAAGCAAAAAACAAACAGCCAGTTTCAGCCTTTGCCTCTCCCAGCAGCAATTTGCCTATGTGCAGCTTTAGTTTCAATTTCATTTTAGCACATGGGTTTCAATCAATCAGCTGAGTGTCAGGGGACAGATAATCAGTGACCTATGCTAATCAGGTTCTGCTTCTGCTTGCTGCAAGCAGGTAAATTGCTGACAGGCAGAGACCAAAGAGCAGGGGTGGTTGGGTTGGGTATATAAGATGCACCTAGGTTTTCACCCTCTTTTGGGGTGGTGATAAAAAGGTGTGTCTTATACCTTATAAGTGCAGGCCTTCACAGAGGCTCAGGGAGGCTGGAAAATGGCTCTTCTAGAAGTCCAAAATTGGACTCTTTCCAGCCTCAGGAGGGCCTATGGAGCCCAGAGGAGGCAGTTTTTACCCTCCCAGAGGCTCCAGGAAAGCTTCCAGAGCCTGGGAAGGTGAAAAACGGGCTTTCCAGAAGTTCCTTGTCCAAAGGTGGGCCCATTACTGGCTTCTGGAGGACCTCTGGAGGACCTCTGGAGCCCAGGGGGAGGCAGTTTTCACTCTCCCAGAGGCTTGAGGAAAGCCCCGGAACTTGGGGAAGGTGAAAATGCCCCCCAACCATGGTGCAGGAGGCTGACTAGGCCATGCCAACCATGACCATGTCCACCCAACATCCAAGCAGAGAACCCATTGCTGAAATTTTTGAAGTCCATCCCTGCTTAGGATACATTGCTCCATAGTGACTGGCCTTTAGCATGGTTGTTTGCTTCATTTGGTTTAGTACGTCTTGTGAATTCTGACATTGCAATTTGTAAATTATATTTTGTGGCTTTGTATAATTTATGAACATAATCAATCATGACAAATTAAACAAATCATTGTTAAAACCACATGACTTAGTATGATGCACTAATTCAATCTGTTTTAGAGTAGGTATCCTAAGAAATACAGCAAGGCATCTTTTCAAAGCATATAATATTGATGTGCCAACAGAATTTGGCTTTACATCTATAAGAAAAGCTGTATAAAGTAACAAATTCAATTACATTTGAGTTCTTGGACTTTAAAACCCTGATAAGCAGAATTCTGCTGAGACTTCTGATGAGACAACTTATTAGTATTCCCAAACTACTGATACAAAGCATTATGCAATTTAAAAGTTAGCAAATACTTTAAAAGATGGGGATGTGCTGCACAGATTGGGTTGAAAAAAGAATTGCCTGGAGTTGGGGGCACCAGCAAAGAACATTTCTCAAATATATTACATTCTAAAAAGCAAGCCGTTATTCATTCCACATTAAATACTGCACATCATTTAAAAAGTGTTGCTAGTTTTGACGGAGTTTTCAGTATAACATATTTACAACTGAATCCTTATTTTAAAGGTTGACAGGTTATACAGTTCAATATAGAAATGTATTTATTTATTTATTTATTTAATTGGATTTATCTATCACCCAACTCCAATAGGACTCTGGGTGGCTTACAGTCATGGAAATAAATACCAACAATCTAAAAACAAACAAGAACAATAGATATGAAAACAGTATAAAATACAATTTAACCCTAAACAGTATAAAATACAATTTAACCCTAAAAAAATACATTCTCTCACTCATTCATGGTCCCAGGAAATGACCTTTCCTCCAAAAAAAACCCCCCCTACAAAAGTAAACCAATGAAGTATGAAAGTCAAGCTACTTTTGCTAATGGTTTTGATGCCTCTTTGATGTTCTGTATGATTGTTGTCAGGGTACAAATGAAGGTAAACTAGGTATGACTTGCAGAGAAAGAGGAAGGGGGCATCTGAAAATGGAGCTGCTGTTTTCTCCCTCCCCCACCACCCACCCAATTTTAGTTCTGGTATTAGAATACTTTTTTTAAAAAAAAAAAACTGTATAAAGAGCCATGATAGCACAGTGGTCAGAATGCAGAATTGCAGGCTAATTCTGCCGACTGCCAGCAGTTTGATCCTACCAACAGTTTGATCCTGCCCAGCTCAAGGTTGACTCAGCCTTCCACACTTTCCAAGGTCAGTCAAATGAGAGCCCAAATTGTTGGGGGGGAAATATACTGACTTCATTTCAATAATTTCAGTTTTTTTAATACCAATATGATAATATAAACTGGCTTTTCATTTTATTTGACATGTGATAAGAGTTTTGAATATATATATAAACCCATGCTGCATTTTCAAATGTACATATTTGGTTGAATACAGATTTTTCCCAAATTGCACTGTTGACAGCAGAAGAAACTCAATAACTATTTAAAGCAGAACATAAGAAAGCAGTTCTCTAAATGGGCTTTGGATGACTTTGACTATTTGGGTTAATGTACCAAAGAGCCATCAGGTGATACTGCCAATTCTGTACCTGTCGTGCCTAGATTAGAAACAATATCCTGAATGTGAAAGTCTTTGTATGCATTTTCCCTTGCCTGCTTGATTGTGTGGCATTAATAGTACGAACCAATTTAACGCTTTGGCTTTATTTATTCACTTTCTCTTTTGCATTTGCTATACAGTTCTGAAGAATTTGATGGGCTGGCTTCCTGCAGAAGAAAGGGCATTAGAGCAGTTAGATATGTTGCTCTCTAGCAAGCAGACTGTCAGGGCTAACAGTGGACTTGACCCTCTAATGGATTTTTTTAATGACAAAAGAAATGTGAAGGTTTTTGACTATGGTGTGACAAGCCAGAAAATACTGGGTGGTTTGTTTTGTTTAGGCAGCATGCAATTATTTTTTTAAAAGTATTTTTTCCCTGCACTGGTACATCTTGACCAGGGGTGTCAAACTCCGGCCCATGGGGTGTTTATATCTGACCCATGGGGCCTCCCTGGAAACAATGAACACTGTCTGCCTGCACCCCGCGCCTCTCACAGCAGCCGCTCAGTGCAGTCACAGCCACCTTTGGCCCTGGCCGCAGTCTGTGCTTCTCGCGGCAGTGGCTCCCTGCAGCTGCAAACAAGTTAAGAGCTGCCAGCCCCTGCCACTCTACTCACCCTCACTCCCCTCACCACGCTGCTCGCCCTCGCAACCCCCAGATTCCCCCGCTCCCCCCGACATGCCCCTCGCCCCTCGTACCTGGATCACCTCCTGCAGGAGCCATAGCACAGAGAGCAGGCTGGGTGGCCCCAATTCTGGCTTGGAGGCCTGTTGTGTGCTCTCCAGCACCACAGGCATCTCTCCTGCAGCCCAGGAGATCAAACAGCAGACCATGCAGCCAGAGCTGGGGCAGGCCACTTTTGCTGCCAGCCCCAGCTGCTGCTCTAGGTGTGGCAATGAGATTCAGCTGCTGTGCATGTGCAGCAGCTAAAATCTCTTTCCGGCAGGAAAAATTGCCGGTTTCTTTGCTTCTGCGCATGCGTAGAAGCAAAAAACCCAGTAATTTTTAATTTGTTAACCTGATCCTACGTAGCTTCTGCTCTGGCAATCTCACACTACTGACTAGAGCCTACAAAACCTATGCCAAACCCATTCTCGAATACAGCTCATCTGTCTGGAACCCACACCACATCTCAGACATCAACACTCTCGAAAACGTCCAAAGATATTTCACCAGAAGAGCCCTCCACTCCCCCACTCGAAACAGAATACCCTACGAAAATAGACTAACTATCCTGGGTCTTGAAAGTTTAGAACTACGGCGCCTAAAACACGATTTAAGTATTGCCCACAAGATCATACGCTGCAACGTCCTTCCGGTCAACGACTACTTCAGCTTCAACTGCAACAATACAAGAGCACGCAACAGATTCAAACTTAATATTAATTGCTCCAAACTTGACTGTAAAAAATATGACTTTAACAATCGAGTTGTCGAAGCGTGGAACTCATTACCGGACTCAATAGTGTCAACCCCCAACCCCCAACATTTCTCCCTTAGACTCTCCACGATTGACCTCTCCAGGTTCCTAAGAGGCCAGTAAGGGGCGTACATAAGTGCACTGATGTGCCTATCGTCCCTTGTCCAATTGTCTTTCCTTATCCCTTTCCTTATATATTCTCCCCTTCCCATCTACTTCTCTTCTTTTTTACTTCCTATCTTTATATATATCACTTAATGTCTATTCTCTTTCATATGTATTGTATATTGGACAAAGAATAAATAATAAATAAATAAAAAATAGAATTGCGCCAATGCATGTGCATGGTGTGTTCACGGTGGACGGCAATGGAGCGAGCCTATGTGCTCCATCAACGGAATGGGTGTTCCCCCCATTCCGCCTAGTAGCCCACCCCTGACTTGGTATGGCCTTATTTGATGAATGTAGACATAATTTTTACACGTTATATTCAAATTAAGCTACTGTCCAATGTTCTTCTGTTAGGGACAATAAGACCAACCCAACAGTGGTGCTGTTGTGGTAAAATTGCTTCCACGCGAGATCTGTCAAATATTGATGTTACATTCTTTTCAAGGAGTTGGTTGAAAATGCATTATTTGAGCAATGCCAAACTAACATTTATTTTATCTTATCTTTCCTAAAGTATGTGGTGATTTAAATTACTGCTGTGTTTCCACAATCCATTCTCCCAAGCATAGACATATATACATTCAATCAGTATAGTCGGTAATCTCAAAGTCGCACAGTGATTTTCAGTGCTTATCTTCACAACAAACCCAAGACAACCCTAAAACCAGGAAACTACTTGGCCTTTATGTCACCCAATAAGATCCACAGTTGAAATAGGATCTCCGCAATCCATGTCTGAGCCTTTTTTTCAGCTAAATTTCATTTTCCCAGCCAATTTATTTTTCTCTCCTCACAAAATCCCAAGACTTTTTTTTTCGTTTTCAATGTGTTTCTGGATCTAGTACATGCTGCCTTATTGTTAAGGCTACAACTTTTTACATGGTTAGAATTAGTTAAAAAGCCGCTGAACTCCAAACTTAAATTGGTTTCTGTTGAGTCCTCGTACTGAAGAGGCAGACTTAGTGACAACAGCTCTTTATTAGTAGTGAAGTGAATCCAGCAGAAGCCTAGCTCGACAGGCTCTCCTTAAATAGAGGGCTACCAGCTGGGAGAACCAATGAACGCTCTTCATTCTTCCACTCTGCAAAGCGGACCTGAGTGGAAACAGTTTAAATAGGTGAGTCTTTGCACTGACAGAACTTAGCAGGGGCTTGACTTTTTAAACAGGGAAATTTCACTGTGGCATTTTCAGCACCACTCCAGCTCAGCTTAAATAGAACAGCGAACAGACTTCTGAAAGCTTCTTTTATAACCAACCAATCACAATGCTTTAACTTCCTGCTCTAAAGGCCTCTTGTGCTTAGCCAATCAGGCTTCAGCATCAGCTTTCCTGGTCAGTCGTAAGTTTGCTTACATGCAAATCCTAATACCATTTCATTTCTAATTCTGCTCATCTAGTGACATTCTAATATCCCCAAGTCATCAAAAGCTACAAAATTGAAAAGAACTGACCAACCTATAGGGGAAATCAATAAGATGAAATAAAATACAAGTTGAATGTATAAAAAACAAGCCAAAATAAAAGAAATCGTTACTAGCTACCTCACAATTGCACTCATTGTGACTTTTAACAACTTACTTGTATACTTCAACTCCCAGAATTCCCCAGCCAAATATGTTATGGTGGTTGGGGAATTCTGGGAATTGGAGTCCACAGGTCTTAAAGTTGCCAGAATTGGAACCTCCTGAACTTAATCAATAATGAAATTATCCTTTACACAGAATCACATCTACATATTTATATGGGTGAAAGTTCTCTGAGCATCCCTTTAGCAGAATATAAAATACATACTATCAATACTCACATATAAATGTTTATGTATTTTATGCATTTATTTTAGATAAGAAAGTTACATCCTGGGGAATGAAGGCAGATATATAGCTACCAAACACCTAGAATGTCTGAAAGGATAAAGGATTATTTCCAATCTGTGTGTTTAAAAGAAGCAATCATTACAAATCCTCTTTTCTTGCTACCTTTCACAGCTTTTCAGACCATGAAAGAAGGAACTCTCGCTCTCCAAAAATCCACCCTGAAATTCTAATATATGGTTTCCAGAAGGAAGCCAGCTGAAAACAGTTAAGTTTACTGTAGAATAGACATACATAAAAAAGTATTGCTTAGAAAAATTTATAATTCAACCTAGATGCCCTTTAAATATCAGTATAGATTATAAAACCTTAATATTCTGGTAAAGAACTAATATTTTCTATTACTCCAGTGAAAGAAATAACCAGTTTTCCAACTGAAGAAGCAAAAGTGGGAAAACCACAATGTAACGTAAGTCTTGCTACCATGAAAGTGTGCAACCTTGGAGGGGGGGGGTTGTCCTAGATTGCATCTAGCCTTTATTTAATATGTGTTTATTTTTTATATAATTCTTATCTCACCATATTCCATAAGACACTCAGAGTAATTAACAGTAACATATAATGTCCTGCTGCACGAATCCCAGCGACCAGTTAGGTCCCACAGAGTGGGTCTTCTCCGGGACCCGTCAACCAAACAATGTTGCTTGGCGGGACCCAGGGGAAGAGCCTTCTCTGTGGCGGCCCCAGCCCTCTGGAACCAACTCCCCCCAGAGATTAGAATTGCCCCCACCCTCCTTGCCTTTCGTAAGCTGCTTAAAACCCACCTCTGCCGCCAGGCATGGGGGAACTGAGATACACTTTCCCCCTAGGCCTTTACAATTTTATGCATGGTATGTCTGTATGTATGATTGGTTTTTATATAATGGGTTTTTAACTGTTTTTAGTATTGGATTATTGTTATATACTGTTTTATTACTGTTGTTAGCCGCCCCGAGTCTGCGGAGAGGGGCGGCATACAAATCCAATGAATAAAATAAATAAATAAAAATAAATAAAATAATGTAAACAGTTAAAAATCGTAACAAAACTAAAGTCAATGTGGTATGAAGAACTGAAAATACGAAGATTTTGATTTCTTTTCTTAAAAGCAGAAGGCATTTGCAGCTAAGTGGATCCTAGAAAACCTAATTCTATAATTTGGGAGCAATGCAGCACAAAAGGCTATCTCAGGTGTGCCTAACAAACTAAACACACAAAATGACGGAATCTTTCATTTGGTGAAGGCTTTTAAATGAAACGTAATAATGTCAGACAGATTGAGTTAACCAGATAAACCCTTCGGATATTAGATTCGCAACAATTGAAAGTTCTAAATTATTATTTAAATTGCTTCTAATGCACAGAACAAGTTTTTCCTTTTTTTAACAAACAAGCTTTTATATTTTTGCAGAGGTTCCATAGGTTTGGGATCTCAGAAGGTCTTATTGTAGCAGTGTTTTTCAAATTTGGCAATTTTAAGCTCTGTGGATTTCAACTCCCAGAATTCCCAGTCAGCATATGGGAGTTGAGGCCTCCACGTCGTAAAGTTGCCAAGTTTGAAAAACACTGCGTATAGCAATTTCCTGCAATCTCATATGCCTCCAGGCATGTAATGATTGCAACTCCTAGAATTTCTAATTGGTGAAATATACATCTGGAAACATCTAATTGGGGAAGGCTGATCTGCTTTCTTTCTTCATTTTTGCATTTTAAGTGTTTAAGATAGTCATTGTCTCAAGAAAACCAAGGGAAGCATATTCCTTTACCAAATATGTGTGAAGAAATTATATATTAATACAAATCCAGTAATTTCTACATTAGACTCCTTTCTGTTCTTGCTTCAGTGAACAAACTATTAAATTCAAGGAAAGCTTTTGTATTCATTATTATCTCCTATTGTACACAAAGCTTTCCTTTCCTTTGCTCCACTCCTTTTTCCTAATTATGTTTCATGTTGTTGTGGCTTTTTCTTAATTTCTTTTTGGTTTTGCTACCGAATCTTTAGCCCTTCACGCTGTTGCGAGTAGCCTTTTCTATCATAGGGAACAAATGCTATCAGAAAAAGCATCCTTTGCAAAATTGTTGTTTAAATTGAAGGCATATTAATTTGTGTTCTATTTATTACATTTCCTAGTTTGTATAATTATAGATAGGTTTTAAAATGTTAGGTCAGTCTAAAGAAATACTATGCATGTTAATAGAGAAATGTCTCCTAAGAATGTAATAGAGGTTAATCCCAAATAAGAATGCATAATATTATAGCCCCGGCAATGAATTAATATTCTTTTGAATTACACCAATTCTTTAGGCACATATTCCAATACTTAGGCCTGTGATGGCAAACCTATAACAGAGTCATATTTGCCGGCATGGGAGCTATTGCTGTAGATCAGCTCCAGTACGTATGCGTGTGCTGGCCGGCTGATTTTTGGCCGCTCACACCCCCTCCCCTCCCAGGAGTCTCCACGGCCCATTTTGAGATAAGTAAAGGGCTTGTGCAGAGGCTGTGGGAGAGTGTTTCTGGCCTCTGGAGGTCCTCTGTGGGGGAGCCCATTTTTGCCCTCTCCAGTCTCCATGTAAGTCTCTGGAGGCTAAGGAGAGTGAAAAATGGGACTTCTGGTCCCACCAGACATTGCAAAATGGGCCATTTCCGGCCTCCGGAGAGCCTCTAGTGAGTAGGAAAGGCTGTTTTTGCTCTCTCCAGTTTATATTGTATTGTATTGTATTGTACTTATTAGATTTGTATGCCACCCCTCTCCGAAGACTCGGGGCAGCTAACAATAATATAAAAAGACAATGTAAACAAATCTAATATTAAAAACAATCTTAAAAAACCCAATTTAAAGAACCACTCATACATACAAGCATATCATGTATAAATTCTATAAGTCTAGGGGGAAGGGAAATTTCAATTCCCCCATGCCTGACGCCAGAGGTGGGTTTTAAGGAGCTTGCGAAAGGCAAGGAGGGTGGGGGCAACTCTGATATCTGGGGGGAGCTGGTTCCAGAGGGCCGGGGCCACCACAGAGAAGGCTCTTCTCCTGGGTCCCACCAAATGACATTGCTTAGTCGACGGGACCCAGAGAAGGCCAACTCTTTGGGACCTAACCGGTCGCTGGGATTCATGCGGCAGAAGGCGGTCCCAGAGATATTCTGGTCCGATGCCATGAAGTTTCCTATCAAGCCTCTGGGAGGGTGAAAAACCTACATGCCACTGCATGCCAAAAGCGAGGGAGTACAGGGGATTGCATGTGCATGGATGGGTGGACACACTGAATTATGAGTGTGGGCACACACATGTGCTGCCCCTCCCACTCCCTCCACTTTTGGCACAGAATGGCACAAAGGTTAGCCAATCACTGACCTAGGCAGTCCTTCTGCAGGGCTGATGAATCTTCGTAAGTTTGCTGCTTAAGATAATTGTAGACAGAGATACTCCATGCTAAACTTTGAACATTGTGTGAAAAGAGGATTATGTAAGTTGCCTGTCTGGCATCTTGAAGTCTTCCTGTTCTTTTGGAAAGGTAGAGGCACTGCTCCTATTATTTGCCTTTATTAATTATTATTTACTTTACAAAAATGTAAAATGACCTTTGTGATTGTATTAAAAGCAATTGCATTCTCTATGCTGATGATATAAAACTATTTAACACCAGCAACAATGCTGTTGCCCTAGAAAGAGATTTTGACTATGTATCAGAATGGTTAAACAATTGGCAGCTCCAAATCTCAACCAATAAACGCTCTGTCTTACATTTTGTCCCCCCCCCCAAAAAAATCAGAACAACAAATACAAGCTGGGTGGATAAAACCTCGTAGACAACCACCACTTTGTCAAGGACCTTGGAATACTCATCTCAAATTATTTAAGCTCCAGAGTTCACTATAACAGCATTTCCAAAAAGGCATTAAGAGTTATTAACCTAATCTTGCAAAGCTTCTTCACTGGTAATATTGTATTTGCTAGACCAATTCTCAAATACAGCTCATCTATCTGGAACCAGCACTACATATCAGACATTGATAGAACTGAGTGAGTCCAGAAATATTTCATGAGAAGAGTCCTCCACTCCTCTGATCACAACAGAATACTTTATACCACCAGACTTGAAATTTTGGACTTAGACAACTTACAACTATGACACCTTCAGTTTGACCTAACTGTAGTGCACAAAATTATCTGCTAAAATGTCCAGAGTACCCCCCACCTTACTAGCCTTCTAGAAAGCTAAAAAGACCTGGGTTTTCTGACAGGCCTTTGGCTGTTGATTCGATAGTGTACCATCAAGATCCAGCCCTAAATTGCATGTATTGCTTTTCGTTACTGTCGGTTTTAAATTATTTCTAAATTGCTTTTTCATATGTCTTAATATTTTTATTTATTTTATTTATTTATTTTGTCCAATGCACAATAATACACAATGAAGGTAATAGAGGACACCTTCGAGGAAATAGAATTAGAGAAAGAATAGAAGAGAGAGTGTAGGATAAAATAATCAATGAGAGAATAGAAAAAAGATATAGAGATAGAAGAGAAGATATATGGGATTATAGGAGAGACAATAGGACAGGGGTCGGAAGGCACTCTAGTGCACTTATGCACACCCCTTACTGACCTCTTAAGAATCTGGAGAGGTCAACCGTGGACAGTCTAAGCGTAAAATGTTGGGTGTTAGGGGATGCTACTACGGAGTCTGGTAATGAGTTCCACATATTGTACTGTATGCTTTAATTTTTTGGTTTTAAGCTGCCTAGAGTCCCTAGGGAGTTGAATTAATTAATTAATTAATTAAACAAATACCTGTCAATGACCACTTCATCTTCAACCGCAATAATACACAGACATACAATAGATACAAACTTAAAGTAAACCACTCCAAACTTCAGTAACAGAGTGGTCAATGCCTAGAATGCACTACCTGACTGTGGATTCTTTCCCAAGCCCCCACAACTTTGGCAGGACCCAGGGGAAGAGCATTCTCTGTGGCAGCCCCGACCCTCTGGAACCAACTCCCCCCAGAGATCAGAATTGCCCCCACCCTCCTTGCCTTTCGCAAGCTCCTTAAAACCCACCTCTGTCGTCAGGCATGTGGGAACTGAGATATGCCCTTCCCCCTAGGCCTATACAATTTATGCATGATATGTTTGTGTGTATGTTTAGTTTTTTTAAAAAAAAATTAGGGTTTTTAAAATTATTTTAAATATTAGATTTGTTATATGCTGTTTCACTATTGTTGTTAGCCGCCCTGAGTCTGCGGAGAGGGGCGGTATACAAATCAAATCAATCAATAAACAAACAAACAAACCTTAGATTGTCTACTGTTGACCTCACCCCATTCCTAAGAGGTCTGTAAGGAGTGTGCATAAGCGCATCATCATGCCTATCACCCCTGTCCTACTGTCCCCATTTATTCGTATCTATTTCCTGTATTCATAATCATGTTTATACTTATATCTGTTATCTTATACATGCTTGACAAATAAATACATAAGTTTAAAGCCACTGCTTTTGTCCCAAGCAGAGAGTAGGATCTCACGAGACCTGTCAAGGAAGAGATGCTTGATGCTTGATAGTATCTTAATCCACAATAACATTTGGAATCTCTGTCTTTGAAATTGCAAATCTCATTTTGTTTCTTTCACTGTGCTTGAGAAGCATCTGGGTTAAGGTTGAGGAGTCAGCATGATTCTGCTGGCATGTCCATGTTTGGCAAGTAATTTGTTATCTCCTGCCTGTTTCTCCTGTATCTTTTTGTCAGTTACCTCTTCTAATGAGCCTTCACCCTGCATATCTTCGAGTAGCAGGGCCTTAGGCCTGAGCCACTTACAATATTTATATGGTTTCCATTTTTTATTTTTGGCCAGCCTGATCTTTCTATGAATTAATCACACATGACTGAAGAATGAGTTCAGATGGAAAAGTGACACCCAGATTGCTAAATTGAAATATTCATGAAATAAAAGGACTGCATCTTTATAAATCACAGCAATGCTATTGATTCTCTCTCTTTTTGTTCTTGTTATATTTCCAAATGGACTCATAAATCTGCATAAGGCAAAACAACACAGCGAGGGAACTAATTTGTTTTCTGTTTACATGCGTTTCCCATTTGGTTTTCCACATGTTCCCTGATTGGCAAATACGTTGTCAAGATGGGCAACTATTTGAAACTAGTATTTCAGTTTTAAGAACATGAATTGATTTCCTCGATCCATGATGGCGAACCTATGGCACACGTGCCACAGGTGACACGCAGAGCCATATCAGAGGGCACATGAGACTTTGCCTTGTCTCAGTCCAGCAAACATGCACGCATGCACTGGCCAGCTGATTTTAAGCCTTGGGAAAAGCCATTTTGCCCTCCAGAGGCAAAAAAAAAAAGCCCAACAGAAAAACCAGATGTTCAGAAGAACGCACTTCTGGTTTGCCATTGTGCTGAGTTTTGCACTCCAGAAGGTTCAAGGAAGCTTCCTGAAACACTGTAGTGCAAAAAACAGCCCTACGGGCAAACGGGAAGTGCTTTTTCCAAACATTTGGTTTGCCTGTTGTACTGTTTTTTGCACTCTGGAGCTTCGGGAAGCTTCCCTGGACCCTCTGGGGTACAAAAAACATCACAACGGCAAATCAGAAGCACATTTTTCCAAACTTTCAGTTTGCCCATTTGAGTGAGATGTGCCAAAATGGATGTATGGGGATGTGTTAGCATGTGTGCAAATGCTCACACCCCTTTCCTCCCTCCCTACGCATGCACACACCCTGTGCTGCCCCTGCACATGCGCAGGGAGGGAGGAAAGGGGTGTGAGCACATGCACACATGCTAACACATCCCCATACATCCCTTTTGGTATGTGAACCAAAAAGGGTTTGCCATCACTGGCCTAGATATTTCCTACTCATAAGCTTGAAAGCTTCTTGATGTTTAAATGCTAAAATATCTGTGAATTTTATTCATACTTTGATGGATGGAATAATGCAAGAGTGCTGGGCTTTATAAAAAAAAATACATTTGAAACTGTAAGGTTATTTTGTAAGTGACAAATTTCTGACACTGAAGTCAATTCCACGTAGAAACCTGAATATCAATCACTACATTATACAAATGTGCATTCTTGTCTTTTGCAGAGCATACATGCTCTAGAAAGTTGAATTTAATGTAACAAATATATACAGAGCAAAATGCATGCCTATGAGCCACACATACAGCTGTCAGATATCATTGGTTGCTATTTCATAAATGGAAAGCATTTTATTAACTTTTCAAAAGTGATGTGCCCAGGACAGTAATACCAGCATTCTTATAATAAATAACTTTAATTATGAAATTAAACACAACGTCCAATAGTTCTGTATAATGATGCAACAGTGAAAAAAGCATGTACATAAACAAAAGACTGCATCTCTTTAATTTTAAATGGTCTAATAATTTGAAAGAAAAAGGCAGTTTCATCTTAATGGGCCACAAATTGATTTAGCATGTAGTTAAACTGACAATAGGTAATGCAATCCTGCAAAGGTGACAAATTTAGAAATGATCAATAAGCAAATAGAAAGGCGCACTTAAATGTTTTTCAGCAAGCCAAGAATTAAATCTGCCAAGCAAAACAACAACATATTATGTGCATCAAAGGCAAATAAGAAGAAACTTAGGGGCTAATTGATTAAATGGTTATATAAGTATCCCAGTTTTTTTTCCAGCCACTTGTGAGATTTTCTTCATTTTCAAAATAATAATAAGAAATAACAGGAGTCAGGAAAACTAAAGAAAGTTTAATAAATATGTTGTCATTTCTCCTTCAATGGCATCTTGGACTACAGTTCATAGTTTGAACTGAGAAATTGACTGAGGAATCTTGCCACTGCTCTGTTAGAGGTGTCCAAGGCTCCCATTATAACCTGAAATAAGGGTCCTTCGTGTGACTCACCAATTCATTCAGCCATTCATCTATCCACTTCATTTACTATTAGTCTTCTCATTGTTCCCATCAACAACCTCCTCCCACTTATGACTGTAAATTGTTGCTTGTATCTTTAAGATTTATATTAATATTGATTGTTTCCCATTGCTTATTTGTACCCTATGACAATCATTAAGTGTTGTATCTCATGATTCTTGACAAATATATCTTTTCTTTTATGTACACTGAGAGCAAATTCCTTGTGTGTCCAATCACACCTGGCCAATACAGAATTCTAATCTATTCTATCCTACTCTACTCTACTCTACTCTCTATTTATTCTATTCTATTCTACTCTACTCTCTATTTATTCTATTTATTCTACTAGAGTGCCTTCCGTCCCCTGTCCTATTGCTCTCCTATATCTCCTATACCTTTCTTCTATTCCTATATCTCTTCTATTCTTTCATTGATATGTTCTATAACCTTCATCATGTATTTTACTATGTGTATATAGTTATATACCCACTAAAACCCTCATTGCGTATTGGACAAAATAAATAAATAAAAAAGTGACAAAGGGGCTATTCCTGGCTGCACAAGACCAAATCTTAAGAACAAATGCATATACAGCCAGAATTGAGAAGACATCAAAAGACAACAAGGGCTGCAAAGAAGCTGAAAAAATAGTACACTACCATGTTAGTTGCTGGAAGACGTTCCCATAGAGGAACTACAAACAAAAGCACAGCAAAGTGTTAACAATGGTGCATTGGAAAATCTACATGAAGTATCTCTGTAAGCAAGAATTAGTGTGAACAAAAAATAGACAAATTAATAGAGAATTAAGACGCTAAAATGCCTGGGACTTTAGAATTTAAGCAGACAAGCCCTGCCATGTAACTCCCCAGGTTTAACAATTGTTGATTTTTTTAAAAAAAGACAAAAATGTCTGGACAGCAGACACTGTAATACTTGGAGACAGCAGAAGAGAAAGAACTAGAGAAATCAGAAAGACCTGAGAACAGTGATGGGAATTTTGCATGCAACTCAAAAACATCTGGAACGTTGTCAGCATTGGCAAAATCAGCACCTGTCAATTGCAAAATGCAGATTTATTTGTAACAGCTTACATCACTACAATATCCACAGCAACATCTCTAGGCTGTGGCTAGGGGGGCATTCTCACAGGTTTGTCTTTTGTGCCAGTTGCAGCCCTATTTGGATAGAGAGTCTCTACTCATAGTCACTCTTGCCCTCATCACCTTGAGGCTTGATTACTGCAATGCACTCTACCTGGGGCTACCTTTGAAGAGAGTTTGAAGGCTTCAGTTAGTCCAGAACACCGCCGCCCGAGTAGTTCACAGTGTTCATAGATACACCCAAATCACTCCAACACTGTGTGCTGCACTGGCTTCCGGTCAATCTCCGAGCGTAATTCAAAGTGTTGATTATTACCTATAAAGCCCTAGATGGCTTAGAACCAGATTACTTACGGGACTGTCTTCTGTCTCACATATCACAACAATCGATCAGATCCCACAGATCCCAACAGGTCAGAGTCCTGTCAGTCAAACAATGTCAGCCGGCGGGGCCATGGGGAGGGCCTTATCTGTGGTGGCTCCGGCATTCTGCAACCAGCTTCCGCTGGAGATTTGCACAACCCCCCACTCTCCTGGCCTTCCGAAAGGCCCTAAAAACATGGCTTTGCCGGCAAGCCTGGGAAGGTCGTTGAACACCAACACCTCTGTTCCAGCCTATTGACGAATTAATGTCAAATGAATGTTTTTGTTGTAGGGTTTTTAACTTTGTATCTATTTTATTGTTGTTCGCCGCCCTGAGTGCACAAGGAGAAGAGCAGCATACAAATGTATACAAAACAAACAAATAAACAAATATTGCCCCGAGTCTGCAGAGAGGGGCGGCGTACAAATCTAATAAATTATTATTATTATTATCATTATTATTATTATTATTATTATTGTTGTTGTTGTTGTTGTTGTTGCTTTGTTATTTTGTTGTTGTTTTGTTATTTTGTTGTTGTTTTGTTGTTGTTGTTGTTGTTGTTGTTGTTATTATTATTATTATTATTATTATTATTATTATTATCTTCAACACCATTAAAAATGTCTGCCTATCCCAAGTCTTCGGGAAGGGCTCCATAGATGGATAAAAATGCCAATCTTGTCTAAACATATGACTGACTGCAGTGATAATACTTTCAGTGTTGCTTTATTTTTAAAAAAGCAAAATAATGATTCTTTTTGCGTAACTTTTTTCCCACTTAAATTATCTGAAAGTACAGACGGATACATCATATTTACTCTGGCTCCATAAATGACAGTGTCTCTAATTTAACTGAAAATGGTTTGATTCAGAGAGAATTCTACCAAAGAGCAGGAAAGTCACATTATTCTGACTCTCTTATAATTCGATGACATAATTACATCCACTGGTCTTCAAACTTAGCAAATTTAAGACTTGTGGACTTCAACTTTCTGCTGCTGGCTGGAGAATTCTGGAAGTACCCCTGCACTAAAGGGTACTGAAGGGTCTGGCTATTCTCACCTTTCTGGCAAATAATGTTATAAAACCAGAAACTTATATGAATTATATGTTTGGGATTTAAAACATTTGTTTAGAACTTCGCATTACAAGGGGAATGGTAGCTTGCCACATTATCACCTGTTGTGGTTAGCTCTGGCCCAGTTCCTGCCCCAAGGAATGTGCAGGTGGATGTGGGGGAGACATCCACATGTCACAGGCCTGTTTTGCTCCCGATGGAATCTGCCGATGAAGGCTTCTCTGACCAAGGCAGCATGAGAGATAGCGAAGAGGGGAGTTTGGCAGACAGCCCAGGAGGATATCAATCATCTGTATCATCTTTGGATTCTGAACAAGAATTAATGACACATCCACACATGCGTAGAGTGATGCATAGGAGACAACAACAAAAGGATTATTACAAGAGAAAATGAGGCCACCTGTGGTTGGGTGGGGCTCCAGTAATCAGGGCTGCTGCTATAAATAGCAGCGTGTGGATTTGGCAGTTGTGAAAGAGTATCTGATCGCAGTTCGTCAGGAATCCTGGGTTGCTGGTTTATGGACTTTGCTTATTGATTTTTCACGCCTTTGAAAACAAAGCAGAGCAATGTGTGTGTGTGTATGTGTGTTTGTCTCACTTCGTTGGAAGAAGAAGGGGTGTGAAGTTTCTTCACAGCTGCTAACTAAGTACTTAATGACTGCTTAAGGTTAATTGTACAGACTACCCAGTTGTTTTGGGACAAGTGCTTTTTGCAATACAAAAAGAGTGCTTAGTTTATTTTGAATTTTGGGATAAAGAACATTGTTTTGAATTTTCAAACGTATGTGTCTGAAATTTGTACCCTTGAATTTTCGGGAGGCTCCTACCAGAGAGCCCGGCAGAACATCACCTCTCCAAAATTAATGGAGTGTTGTGAGTTCTTGTGGTAAATATTTCAAAAGTGCAGCAATAGTAACCTACCAGCTTCTTTTAAAAAGCAGCAGAATCAACAGCAAGTTTTCCATAGCCCTGAAATTAATGCTTGTATTATGCCATCAATCAGAGTTACACAACCGAGAACCCCAGGGCATGTGCCTCCCTGAAGCCTTGCCTGTGGTTCCAAAGGTTGCCCAATTGTGGATTTTAGTGAAGCTAAAGGGGAAAATATTAATTACATGGGCATAATTATAATTATATTGGTTATTATAGCTTAAATTTTAGTTAATTTCTACTAAGTATATAAAAAACACCACCCTGGGAATTACTTCAATATAGTGTTAAAGCATTAGCAATAGCAATCGCACTTAGACTTATATATTGCTTCAAAGTACTTTACAACCCTCTCTAAGCGGTTTACAGAGTCAGTATATTGCCCCAACAACTAGGGTCCTCATTTTACCTACTTCAGAAGGATGGAAGGTTGAATCAATCTTGAGCTGGTGAGAATTGAACTGCCAAACTGCTGGCAGTTGGCAGTCAGCAGAGGTAGCCTGCAATACTATATTCTAACCACAGCGCCACCACAGCTCTTACACTAAAAAACAGGAATACTGTGGGGTCTAGTCCCATCTTAGGCACAGAACCAGATGAGTGACCTAGAACTCTTCAGGTTCTCTCAGTTCTGATGGGGAGGCAATGGCGAAGCACTTCTGAGAAGCCTTGCCAAGAAAACTTCAGGGACTTTTCCAGGCAGTCTTGGAGAAGCGGATACAACCAAATAGAAGTGGGGGTGAAGAGGGGGGGGGCGTGGAGAAAGAAAGAAAGTTTAAAATTCCCTTCACCTTATTTGCAGACCAGCTTATTTTGGGTAGAATGGCTTTGGCATTATCATTTAAAGAACAATCGTAGTCTTCATCCCTCCTAAGGCAGAAAAATAATTGTTGCTGTGCAGCTGCTAATTTTGAGGTGCCACAATTTCCTCTTTTTTTTTCATGGGGCTAGTCTAAAATGCATGCAGTGTCTCAGCTTTAAAGGCAAAAAGGTCCTTTATCATCTGTATATAGGACCTGGTTGCTACTCCTTAAAGCAGCTGCATCTTTTCCTAAGCTCATATTGTGAGTAAGGTGTTGGTTATTACCTTTAAAGCCCTACATGACTCAGGGCCTGAGTATCTTCGAGATCGCCTTCTACCACATACCTTCCAGTGACCAGTAAATCCCACAGGGTTGGGCTTCTTTGGGTCCCGTCAGCTAAATAGTGTCGGCTGGCAGGTCCACAGGGGGAGAGCCTTCTCTGTAGTTGCCCCGACTCTGTGGAATCAGCTACCTCATGAGATCCATGCTACTCCCACCTTATTGGCCTTCTGGAAAGCTGTAAAGATCTGACAGGCCTGGGGCCATTAACCTCAGCGGGATGCTAGTGAGGTCAGCCCATGAATGTATGGATGGCTGCAATTATTTTAAATTGAAATGTTTTTATACTGATTCATGCTCATTTTTATTGTGAGTTGCCCTGAGTCCCTACGGAGTTGGGCACATAGAAATATAATTAATTAAATAAATAAGGTTGCCCTCCTCAGCTGCACAGTGATCCACAAAGAGACAAGCTTGGTTTAAGAAACTGCAGATTTGCAACATTCAAACACACACGCAGAGAGAGAGACAGAGAGAGAGAGAGAGTCTCCTGAGCATCTTTTGTCTCTGAAGCTTCAAGGATCATCTTTACATGAATCTAATCATCCAGATCTCTTTGCTTCATCCAGTCTAAAAAGCAACACACAAGCATTTCTTCTAAAATGAGAAAAACAGAAGTCCATTTCTTCACTCGGGCAGACAAACTTTCTGGATCGAAACAGCTACTACCAGTATGGACACATGAAATTCTGCAAAATACACTGCTCAAAAAAATAAAGGGAACACTCAAAGAACACATCCTAGGTCTGAATGAATGAAATATGCTCACTGAATACTTTGTTCTGTACAAAGTTGAATGCGCTGACAATGTGTGAAATTGATTGTCAATCAGTGTTGCTTCCTAAGTGGATAGTTTGATTTCACAGAAGTTTTATTTACTTGGAGTTATATTGTGTTGTTTAAGTGTTCCCTTTATTTTTTTTGAGCAGTATATTATACAATGCTAAAGTTAAATCTACTGCAGTATTAACAATCCCTTTAGGCTGAAGGACATTGGCAAGTGAATCCAATTTGAAGACATTATATATCTTCTATGTTTCAACGCACAGCTAATCTAGCTTAGTATAACCACAGGACAGAATACAGCTAATGCTGTATATCATCAATCAGCATGGAGGCATATCTGCAAGTAGTTCCACTGTACAGCATATCACTCATCCATTTTTTCCCCTCCATCTTGTCCGGAGGATACTATTGTTCTGTTGTGTTACAACTAAACTTGGGCAAATGCAAAAATTGAAAAATCTGTTTGTTGTACTTGCCTGTCAGTAATGGGCTGCTGCCCCTATGCCGGGAGGGGGGGGCGACATAGTGGGGGTAATAAGTTTATGCACTATTTATTGAATACTTAATAGTTTTTTTATTGTCCTTCCTTCTCTAGTACCTTAGTATGATACTTAATCACTTTCAAAATAGGAAATAATTAAATAGTATGTTTTTACCCATAAATGCTTTAATCGTTTTAATCATTACGTAGAACTGAACTTTTACAGCAATTAAAGAACATTGGGCTACTTGCCTAATCTGTTATCATACTGAACCTTGTGGATTCACTACGAAGCCTTAAAATATTACTGTGCTCCTCAACAAATAATGCTGTCTATCATTTGTCCTTTTTGTGGCTGTTCAAATAATGTGACTTAATCAACTGGAAAAAAAAGTCCCAGCACTATTTGAAAACTTATCTTGGTCAGTAAGTCACTCCCACCTAATCACATGACCTTTAAGCCACCCCCAGTCACATAATTGTCAAGCCATTCCCACCTGGTCACATGGCCGCCATGCTACTCCTACCCAGTGACATGTCCATCAAGCCACGCCCACAGTGTGGCACTAAAAATTTTGGTAGCCCATCACTGTTGCCTGTCCATTTCAATAGACAAATATTAGAAGTAATGCTGTCATATACCGCCGCCCCCCCCCCCAATTAATCACATTATCATATTGGCCACATTGTAATCCCTGTAAGTCTCCCAGCCCTCTTGATTAGGGGTTTCCTTTTGGAGTCTGATGTTATGAAGTTAGTACCATGTTTCCCCAAAAATTATCCTAGGCAGATTTTTTGTGGTGAGCCTAATGTATGCCCTACCCCAAAAATAAGCCCTTCTGAAGGGGGTTGGCATGGCCTTGCCTTTCCCAATCACTTTATGGCTGTTTGGCTCCTTAACCATGGCCTGCAGATCAGCTGATCTAGCGAGGGCCTGGAGTTCTGTCTCTCTGGGTGCCTGGAGATGTTTCCAGTGCCCCAGCCCTGCCCACGGCACCAGGCAACCTTGCAGCCAAGGGTCCCTCTTTCCCACAGCTCACATTGTGGCTCTAGAGCAGGTGGCGACCATGGTAGTACAAGTAAAAGTGTTGGTTATGACATATAAAGCCCTTCATGGCACTGGACCAGATTACCTCAGGGACCGCCTTCTGCTGCACGAATCCCAGCGACCAGTTAGGTCCCACAGAGTGGGTCTTCTCCGGGTCCCATCAACCAAACAATGTCGCTTGGCGGGACCCAGAGGAAGAGCCTTCTCTGTGGCGGCCCCGACCCTCTGGAACTAACTCCCCCCAGAGATTAGAATTGCCCCTACCCTCCTTGCCTTTCGAACGCTGCTTAAAACCCACCTCTGCCGCCAGGCATGGGGGAACTGAGATACACTTTCCCCCTAGGCCTTTACAATTTTATGCATGGTATGTCTGTATGTATGATTGGTTTTTATATAATGGGTTTTTAACTGTTTTTAGTATTGGATTTTGTTTTATACTGTTTTATTGCTGTTGTTAGCCGCCCAGAGTCTGCGGAGAGGGGCGGCATACAAATCCAATAAGTAAGTAAGTAAGTAAGTAAGTAAGTAAGTAAGTAAGTAAGTAAGTAAGTAAGTAAGTAAGTAAATAAATAAATAAATAAATTTGTGATATCTCACTCCTAAGTCTGAAGATTCCTTCAAACCTTGGCTCTGTTCAGCCGAGATTATTTTGTTTCAGGAGACTCGGTGGTCTAATTTCATACAGATCGGCAGTAAATGCAACATGCAGCAAACACACCTCTTTTTTTTTTAACACAAAGGCAAAGGAACGAGCCTATTCGCATAATAGGAAATATTTCAATGACCTCTCATATGGGAAAAATGAGAACTAACCCTGTCATTGTGCTATAAATGAGAGTTACGGCCTGCTTGGTGTATTGTACTGTGTTTCACTTAATCAAAATATGTGAACTGAGCTCAATTTTATTGTTCAACCTCAGGGAACGTTCTGTTAAATGGAATACAGCCAGGGGAGGCGACACCGTGTCCTGCTTACTGATGGAAAAGGCATTCCCTCTGCATCTTGCATATTAGGAATATAGTTATATACTTCATTTCAGGGCAACTTATGCATTCAACCCAGGCAGTGGTGTCAGCTCCTTGATATTCTAAGCTGCTGAAGGGATTAATCATCCTGTTTGACAAAGGGAGCGCAAACAGTGGAAGAATGCGAACAAATATGAACAAATGCTGGTAACAACCACTCTTTGATTTTTTAGTTTGCGGCTGTGAAGAATAAGTTCAAATTCAGATGTAATCCTGACCTGGCCATGGTCCCTGGTAGGAAGCGGGCTGCTCTGAATTAGGACTACGAGCCCAGCTGCAAATTTCTGATCCTCCACCAGAACAGCAGCCAAGAGAATTCCATTCAGATTTTTGCAGACCAGATTTGCCAGCTCTTCCTGAGGGATGATTGACATCAAAGAGGGATATTCTGTTTTAGGAATGCTCTGAATACATTAACTGGAGAATCTCAGGAGAGCTGACCACAAATGCTTTTTACCTACTTAGTCTGGAGTGCATAACAAGTAGACTGCACCTTGGTTGTCAGCTCTGGCCCTTCTTATTCACCTGTCACAATAATCAGATAAGTGGTTTTTTTCCTGCCACTATGGCACTTCTCCTTTAGAATCTATTATCTGCTGGGGAACCAAAGAGCATAAGAAGAGCCCTAAATTTATTTTGCATTTATTTTGGGAAATCCTCTAAGGAGTTAAGACCGACTATTATTATTATTATTATTATTATTATTATTATTATTATTATTATTATTATTATTATTTATTAGATTTGTATGCCGCCCCTCTCCGCAAACTTGGGGCGGCTCACAACAGTGATAAAAACAATACATAATGACAAATCTAATAATTAGAATCTAAGATAACAATTATACATATAAAAATCTAAAAGAGAAACCCCAATATATAAAAGCATACATATTATGCACAGAAACTACATAGGCAAGGGGAAAGTGTCTCGGTTCCCCCAAGTTTGACGACAGAGATGGGTTTTGAGGAGTTTACGAAAGGCAAGGAGGGTGGGGGCAGTCCTAATCTCCGGGAGGAGTTGATTCCAGAGGTTCGGAGCCGCCACAGAGAAGGCTCTTCCCCTGGGTCCCGTCAGATGGCATTGTTTAGTCGAAGGGACCCGGAGAAGACCAACTCTTTGGGACCTAACCAGTCGCTGGGATTCGTGCGGCAGAAGGCGGTCTCAGAGATAACCTGGTCCGGTTATTTCTTTTAAAGAGTGATTGCATGCATGTTGCATGTTGAATGCACGTTGTTCTGTAGTTTGGCTTTTATTCAGTGAAGGGCTACCAAAGTTTTTACTACCACACTGTGGGCATGGTGTATGCAGGACGCTCAGCATTTTCTTTCAACATTTTCACTGCAAATTGGGTGCTCTGGGGTGCAGCTCCATTTTCGCTACCCCACTGTGTTCCCCCCTGTTCAGGCAGTAATCCACCCCTGCTTTTATTAGTTATTAGTTGACTAATTTAAATTATATTAACTGATGTTTTATGAATACTGTAAGCTGCCTTGAGAGAATTATCTCACCTTATAAATGTTATCGAATTCTTTAGACACACAAGCTGATGGAAATGTGGTGCCCAAAATCAGTGGGAGACACAGATTTGTGCAGAAATCAGTTTCCCAAATTTATTTATTTTTTATTTATTTATTTATTTATTTATTTATTTATTTATTTATTTATTTATTTATTTATTTATTTATTTATTTATTTATTTATTTATTTATTTATTTATTTATTTATTTATTTATTTATTTATTTATTTATTTATTTATTTATTTATTTATTTATTTATTAGATTTGTATGCCGCCCCTCTCCATAGACTCGGGGCGGCTAACAACAGTAAAAAGACAATATGAACAAATCTAATATTAAAAGTAATGTTAAAAACCCCAATTTAAGAAACCAATCATACATACAGACATACCATGCATAAATTTTATAAGCCTAGGGGGAAGGGAATATCTCAATTCCCCCATGACTGACGACAGAGGTGGGTTTTAAGGAGCTTATGAAAGGCAAGGATGGTGGGGCCAACTCTGATATCTGGGGGGAATTGGTTCCAGAGGGTCAGGGCCGCCATAGAGAAGGCTCTTCCCCTGGGTCCCGCCAAACGACATTGTTTAATCAACGGGACCCGGAGAAGGCCAACTCTGTGGGACCTAACTGGTCCCTGGGATTCGTGCGGCAGAAGACGGTCCCGGAGATATTCTGGTCCGATGCCATGAACGGCTTTATAGGTCATAACCAACACTTTGAATTGTGACCGGAAACTGATCGGCAACCAATGCAGACTGTGGAGTGTTTGTGTGACATGGGCATATTTAGGAAGGCCCGTGATTGCTCTCGCAGCTGCATTCTGCACAATCTGAAGTTTCCGAACCCTTTTCAAAGGTAGCCCCATGTAGAGAGCGTTACAGTAGTCGAGCCTCGAGGTGATGAGGGCATGAGTGAATCCCAGTCCAAATAGGGCTGCAACTGGTGCACCAGGCGGACCTGGGCAAACGCCCCCCTCGCCACAGCTGAAAGATGTTTCTCTTATGTGAGCTGTGGATCGAGGAGGACGCCCAAGTTGCGGACCCTCTCTGAGGGGGTTAATGATTCCCCCCCAGGGTAATGGACGGACAGATGGGGTTGTCCTTGGGAGGAAAAACCCACAGCCACTCCGTCTTATCAGGGTTGAGTTTGAGTCTGTTGACTCAATTTGCTGTAAACTTCTTGTTTCTCATGCTAAAACTGTCTAGAAATGAAGCCATCTCAATCATAGGTCATTGAAGACCTTCCTTCACCAACTCCTCCTGATACCTTCACCAATATCTATCACTAGATTAGTGAAAATAATTTATCCAGTTTTATCAGTCTTCTTGCCTGAGGAAGAAAAACAATTATGGGAAAATGGAGAGCAGAACTAACTAAAATTCTGCAAAAAGTGAACTGACTCATTGTTCACATGAACTATTTCCAGTTCATATTTAGCAAGTGTGTAGAGACGTGCCAACAAGGACTCTCATTTTGATGCAGGTTTTTTTTTCAGTTTTATCCTACTTATTTGCTAAAGAAATTAAATTTACCATGACTGGTAATCTGCTAAGCATGCCTGCACATCCTATTCCTCTGTGATTTTTTTTTTCAGAGTTGTGGCAGAAGCATATTAGTTCCATCATCAGCAACTGAGCTCTCATGTCCAGTTTCAAATATGAGAATGTCATTGCTGACTGAAATATACAATAGCTTGTCAGAAGTAAGGAAAACACAATGTAACCTCTATAGCTGCTTAGCCAAGCACTTCTCCCTCATTAACATTCGGATTCTAAGCACACCTACTTTGCTTAACCTACATAGGTAGACAAGTACAGACAATAAAGCTCCTCTGATATATCCTTTCTTAAAACTTTCTCCTTTGGGATAATCTAGGCTTCTTCTGGCAAAACAACTATGTGGATACCCAACAGAGGGGAATGAATCTGGAAATGACGCAGATTATGTGTCAATTTCAAAAGGCATCTACCAGGTGACTAAATAATTTTAAAATCCATGCGATGTGAGGTCCATCCCAATTGAATTGCCCCATCTCTGTTTAGGCTTTCTGGATGAGGATTCCACTGTTGGAAAGAGATATATATAGGCCAGTGGTCTTCAAACTTTATAAACAGGGGGCCAATTCATGGTCCCTCAGAATGTTGTGGGGCCGGACCAGGTGGGCAGGTGTGGCTAGGTGGGCATGGCTAGGTGGGTATGCCCCTGGGTGGGTATCATAATTCCCTCTAAGCTGAGCAGTGAGCAATCGCTCACTTAAAAATCATCATTAACTCAGAGTTTTCCAAACCTGCCCAGAAGCCGAGAGGGAAAGAGTGAGAGGGAAGGAGAGAGAGAGGAAGAAAGAGAAACAGATAGAAAAAAGAGAGGAAGAAAAAGAGAAAGAAAAAGAATGGGAGTAAGGGAGAAAGAAAATCAAAATCTAGTTTGAAACTAGCTCAACTATTTAAGTGGCATTTTGATATTGATAGTATGAGCTCACTGTTATAGACACACAGTACAGTATTTTATTTTGAAATTCTCTGAGGCAAAACAGGGTGGGTTTTTATTTGTTTGTTTGTTTGTTTGTTTGTTTGTTTGTTTGTTTGTTTATTTATTATGTCTGTGCCGCCCAGTCCCAAAGGGACTGCCGCTCAGACACTATACTTTTACGCCCACCCCCAAAAAAATTAGAGGGAACACTGGTGGGCATGGCCAATTTAGCAGTCTGTTTTGCCTTTGTCCTTCATAAACTGTATTTGCTCAACCCAAGAAATCTATTTACTTAATAAGAAACACCCCACCCTCTCCGAATGGAAAAAAGTGCAAACTTTGTTGCCACTTGCCTAACTTCATTACAGCAGCAGCTTCAGGCTCCTTAAAATAGGACATTAAGACAGGCTGAGAGAAGTTGTCAGTGAAATTCCTCACCTCCCTTTTCCTCTCTATGGGCCCATGTGGTTCCTTCCCTTTTTGTTCCAGGCAAAGGCTTCACAGCGCTGCAAACAAGGAGTTAAAAATTAAATTTGAGATATGATGGTTGAATTTAGGCTGGGCAGCTTCTGCAAACATCCCACCTCCAGAGCCCAAACTACGCTCTCACACACAGTCTCCTTCCTTCCCATCTAGGTCTGGGGCAGCTTTTCCAACCCTACCCCCAAAAAAGTTCAAAGCATTCCCATACACGGAGTCGCCTCCCTCTCACCTAGGAGTGGGGCAGCTGCTGCAAAGCCCGTGAAGAGCTCAAAGCTCTATCTTCATGTAACAGTCCACCATCACTCCACCAGCCAGTATAACCGCTCCACCAGCTCATTCCCACCCACCCAGCTCGCGCCCTTCAGCCTTACCTTTGTAAGATATGGTCACCAGAAATGTGTGGACAGCAAAGAGCTGAAGTTCACAGAAGTGTGGCTGCAATCTGCAAGGTCTTTTAGGCTGGAGGAGGGTCAATGAGAGCAGCGGGAAAAGCCAGCCTTGCAAAGAGTGGCTGGGAGGTGAGGAGCGGGGCTTAATCCACCACTGTGCAGGCTGGATAGAGTGTGTGGGTGGGGCCAATGTGTCCTGCGGGCCGTAGTTTGAGAATCCCTGCTATAGGCTGATGGACAACATGAGGAAATTACTAATGCTCCTTTCCATGTCCTTTCTCTGATCTTAGAAGGGAATATTCATGAATTTTATAGTCTCTGGGGCACACTCAAAAGAAAATAGGATTGCAGCCAAATACTTATTTCTATTTAAAATACACAGTTTATATTTTTTTAAAGAGAAAGATCACATGGGAGCAGTATTAAATCAGTGGATAATTATGTTCCATTGCATGCGTCAGCTTGGGAGATATGAATTGAACCAATTTAGATTAAAATTTCTGCCACTTGCATCTCAAGCTAAGCAACACACCTACAATGTCTCGATTCAAACCCACAATGTCTTGACTAAAGGGCAAATAGCTGCCCTTGTGATACTTCACAGCAGCTTTGTCCATTCCACACTCGCAATAATAAACATTTCAGAATCCATAGACTGTGACCTACTCAACATTTCACATTATGTGATAAAGCTTTGGTGTTAGGAAGAATTAAAGAGAGGATGTGATTGGCAAACATATTTAACCCTGCCCAACCTTTTCAACTTAATAGTGGTCCTGGCAGCATTAAAAGCAGATTTCAGGAACATTTTAATGATATATTAAAAGCTTTGGAGAATTCATAATGGTAAAGAGATGATTGCTTCTTCCTTTTCTGTTGAAACACTGCCCATTAGGAAATATGACAACGTGTGATCAAAGTAAATTAAAGTAAAATATTGCCTTTTCTTTCTTTTTTTAAATCTGAAGTCAAATGAATTTCCTAATTTGTATCCAGGTTTTACGAAGCTTCTCTGGCACGAACTGATAAAGGCTCGAAGTGAAGCTTGTGTCAAATCTGTGTATTGTGTGCCTCCCACCCCCTTTATTTCTCTCACACAACACCAACATATTCAATCACCCTCCAATAGCAGTTTGTCTCTGTGTCCAATACCCAGTGTAATCACTCGCCAGCCTGCACTAGCAATCAGGGTGTGTCCAGCTGATAAGTGGCTGCTGCCTTGGCTGATGCCATCTACTGGCGCCCATGGCTGCCTGCCAGCTTTGCAATGTCCTACTCCCCAGCCTGAATGCCAGCTCTGAGCTGGATGGATCATTGGAGCTTACATGCACCCACCACCACCACAGAGATGCCACCTGCAAGATGGAAATGACAATGAGGTGTCTATATTATGTAATTCCTCTTCCCCAGCTTATTTGGAAATGGTAGTGGAAATGGGCTATGAGGTGAGGAGTTAGGATGCTTGATCAGACTGACATATGCACAACATTGGAAAATGAAGATATTCCACCAAATTTAACCATCATTAGTAAAATTATGGAATGTGCCGAACTAACAAAATTAACAATGGAAATTCAGAACAAAAATGATTCAGAGTTCTACAAGGCCTGGGAGAAATGGTTCAGATGGCTATCCAACTCTAAAGATGACAAAGCAAAAAATAACCAAAATTGCTTAATATGAACCAAAATAAAGATATGTATAACCAAAAATTGGATCAAAAATAACTCAATCCCTGTCTGAGTTCAATCCATTTGATAACTATTAGAAATCTACTAATATTACAACCTATGATTAAATTTTACCAAGAAAAACAATAAATATAATCCATCTAAGTTGTCACAACCCAAACGCCTGCTTGCTTGCAGGTACTACCTCTCATCTTGCTATCTCTATCTTCTTTATCTTTTCTCTTCTTTCTCTTTTCTCCCTTTTCTCCCTTTCTATCCTTTCTTTTCCCACATTACTATCAAATATTACAGCTATAAGATATTTAAATAAGAACTCTGAATACAAAATATTTACATATGGACAACTACCCGAAATGTATATACAATAATATATATAAGCTGTGATATAACAATATTGTTTACCCCACTCCCCTCTCACTTTTCTTTTCTGTACTCCCATCCCCCTTTCCCCCTATTTTATTCCTTTTTGTATAAATTAATAAAGTATATATATATATATATATATATATATATATATATATATATATATATATATATTTAAAAAAGGATGCTTGATTAGGCTTATCCCGCATAGAATATGTACTGTATGTACACCACGTAAGAAACTACAGTGGAACATGGGATGTATTTTTCCTAACAATTTTGGTACTCTTAATTTTACTGTCACAGGATTAATAATCCATACTATTGGAAATGAGCCGAAATACTTCGGATTCAATTTTTTAACATGGTGTCTTGAGTTTTATATATTTCATAGACAGGTATACTAACTGCCCAACGTGGAAACCGGGTTGTCATATTCGTTTTTTATCAGTGTATAGCTTATATTTTTGCATTCATTGAGTGTTGTAAAACTTCACTTGACTGTTTCCACACTTTCTGTATCTGTTCTATCTATTCATGCTCCCCCTCCCATCACTTGGGTTTTTTTCTGGACATTCTGTGAAAGGCACAAAGTCTTGTCCCATAAATACTTGAAACGGAATTGGAATGGGCTGCATTATTATGTGCTATTTCCAACATATGGTAGTAGTTCAGCCCAGGTAGTCTGTTGTGATTAACATAACACCTTATACCTCTCGATCATAGCATTTGCCCTTTCTGATGCACCATTTGTAGCTGGATAAAATGCTGAACTGAGGCCTTGAGAAGACCCCATTCACGGTAGGAATTCTTTCCAAAATTTAGCTGTGAACTGTATGCTACGATCCAAAATTATCCTCCATGGAATATCATGTAAATAGTAACTATGATTAGTAAACATTTTAGCTAACTCTTTTCCTGAGGGAAGCTCAGGACATGCTAAAAAATAAACCCACCACCATCCATATGACGATGTTACCTTGATTGTTGGGCAGATCCCCAATAAAATCCATCCCCTAGCTTTACCCTCCAAGCACAGGTACTCCTGGATATATTCCATCACTGACCATCTGACTGTTTGGTAATCAGTAATGGTCCTTCCACTTTGTGCCCTAGTTGGGTCCTCAAATTGTTTCTGTACAGCTGCCAAAAACTACCCCAAGTCCCCCAGTTCCATGGCATGGTCCCCATACAAGTCCACTACCCAATCAAATGTTTATCCCTCCATAGCACTGCCATAAACCTATCCCATTGGGATGTATACATATGGCCATAATAGTCCATGAGATTGATGACTTGACTGAGAAAAAGAATTATTTTCTCAGAACTCCTGTCAAATGACACTTTCAGAGTTGGTGGATCCCAATGGCCCATAGGGGCAAGCCCATATCCATGTGCTAATGCCTATGAACTCCTTCTGGACTCTGAGACCCTCTGTCCTGTGGCCCATAACTGAGGGGTGGGACATGTGTCATCTCTACCACTGGTGAACACCTTCTTCCATTGGCCACCCTCAAACATCCTGCAGACCAGATGCATTAGCCATTGGCCTTCTGTTAGACATTCCCTGGCCTAATCATTCTTCAGACCCAGAAGGCCTCCACCTCAGATTATTGACTTGGTTTTTAAACCCCACAGCACCAAACATTTCCTGTAGCACTTCAATTGTTTGGGAGCCCACCACTATTTATTTATTTATTTATTTAATTGGATTTGTATGCCGCCCCTCACCAAATATCATCTGATATTCTATTTTCCCTCCACTGGGAAAATGTCCCAGAAGGGGATAATTGGAGTCCCTGGAAGGTCGAAGGTGTATATGCCTCAGAGGCCTCCAACCCCCATCCACCTCCCAGTTTCTGTTGCTGGTGAGTCTGGACCTGTCCGACTCACCTCTTATTTGGTCTCACCACCAAATCTCCATTCTCTGTGAGACTAGGCATGACTTCTAGAACTGTCTCTGCTGTAGCCACTGATTCCTCTAAGTCAGCCACATCCAACCCTGAGTCAGTATCTTCTGCCATGGTTTTAATGAAGTTGGAGAAATTTCTGTCAGGTTCCGGAATAACTATCCATAGAAATAACCACACAGCCAAATGCTGATTTATATCCAGGTTTTACTAGGCTTATTTATTCTATTTTATTCTATTTTATTTTATTTATTTTATTTATTTTATTTATTTTATTTATTTTATTTATTTTATTTATTTTATTTATTTTATTTATTTTATTTATTTTATTTATTTTATTTATTTTATTTATTTTATTTATTTTATTTATTTTATTTATTTTATTTATTTTATTTATTTTATTTATTTTATTTATTTTATTTATTTTATTTATTTTATTTTACAGTGATCCCTCTATTATCGCGAGGGTTCCGTTCCAAGACCCCTCGCGATAATCGATTTTTCGGGATGTAGTGGTGCGGAAGTAAAAACACCATCTGCGCATGCGCGCCCCTTTTTCCATGGCCGCGCATGCGCAGATGGTGTTTTTACTTCCGCACCTGGGAAGACCCAGCAGCTGAGGAGCCGCCTGCCTGCCCACTTGTCCGCCGCTTTTCTGCTTGTCCGGCCGCCGCTTGTCCGCCGCTTGTCCGCCGCTTGTCCACTTGTCCGGCCGCCGCTTATCCGCCGCTTGTCCGCCGCTTGTCCGCTTGTCCGGCCGCCGCTTTTCCGCCGCTTTTCCGCTTCTCCGGCCGCCACTTTTCCGCCGCTTGTCTGCCGCTTGTCCGCTTGTCCGGCCGCCGCTTTTCCGCTGCTTGTCCGCCGCTTTTCCGCTTGTCCGCCCGCCGCTTGTCCTCCGCTTGTCCGCTTGTCCGGCCGCCGCAGCTGATCTGCTCGGCAGCGCAGTAGCAGCGAGGAGCCGAAGATGGGGTTTCCCCGTTGCCCACGCAAAGGGGAAACCCCATCTTCGGCTCCTCGCTGCTACTGCGCTGCCGAGCAGATCAGCTGGTGGGCGGCCGAAGGAACCTTCCCTGGGTGCCGCCCGCCGCTCAAGAGCAAGAGGGGGAGAGATAGAGAAAGAGAGAGAAGGAAAGAAAGATATGAGAGAGGGAGGAAGAGAGTGTGAGAGAGGAAGAAGCAAGATAGAGAAAGAGAGAGAGAAAGAAAGATGAGAAAGGAAGGGAGTGACGTCATTGGGTGAAAAAATCGCGATATAGCGTTTCGCAAAGCTCGAGATCGCGAAACTCGGGGGATCACTGTATTTTATTTTGTCCAATACACAATGAGGGTTTTAGTGGGTATATATATCTATATACACATAGTAAAATTCTCTGACATGAACTGATAAACACTCAAAATGAAGCTTGTGTCAAACCTGTCTATTGTGTGCCTCCCACGCACAACACCCACGTTATCAACGACCCTCCAATCCAAATTAGCAGTTTGTCTCTGTAGCCAATGCTCAGTGAAATCACTCTTCATCCCACGCTTGCAATCAGGGTCTGTCTCCGATGCCCAGCTGATAAGCAGCTGCCGCCTTGACTGACGTCATCCACCAGCGCCCATGGCTGCACATCGGCTTTGCGATGTCCCGCTTCCCGGCATAAAAGCCAGCTCCGAACCGAATGGCTCGTTGGAGCTGACAATAACAATGTGGGGATCAGCTGCATTCTTATAACTTGCGAAGAAATATGTAGCCAATTGAGTACGAAAATAAATTCTGGTTTAAAATGTTACGAGCAAGTGATAAATTTGCTTTCAAACCTCAGTTATGGATGAAACTGATTCAGTTTACTTTGTAATACGAAGTAAAAAAGAAACGGTCATTGCATGCTAGTTTCCATGTGATTCCACCCTGCTCTCAATAGTCCTACAGTAATAAAGGTTGGCCTCAACTTACAACAGTTCATTTAGGGATCATTCGAAGTTATAGCAGCACTGAAAAAAGTGACCAATGACCATTTTTCACACTTAGGAGCTTGGCAACAGATGCTTGGCAACAGAGTCATATTTATACCATTGCTATGTCCCGGGGTTATATGATCTCCTTTTGTGACCTTCTAACAAGCAAAGTCAGTTGTGAAACCAGGTTCTCTAAACCACCATGTTATTAAGTGAAAAACAGCAGTGATTGTGGCAAAAAAAAGTAACATAGCAAAGTGACTTTTGAGCAAAACTCACTTAAGAAATGGGTTTTTTTATTTATTAGAGTTGAAAGGGACCTTGCAGGTCATCTAGTCCAACCCCCAGCTCAAGCAGGAATCCTACACACACACACACCAATCAGATGGCAGTCCAATCTCCTCTTGAATATGTCAAGAGTTGGGGCATTCACAACCTCCTCTGGCAGGCTGTTGCATTGGTTGATCGCCCTCACCATCAGAAAGTTCCTCCTTATTTCAAAGTTGAATCTCTCCTTGGTCAGCTTCCATCCGTTGCTCCTAGTCTGGTCTTCTGGTGCCCTGGAAAACAGTGTGACTCCTTCCTGTCTGTGGCAACTCCTCGTGTACTTGTATTGCATTGGCATCTTTCAATCTCGAAAGACCATGGTATCATGCTCTGGATTCCCCAGAGCATGAAGCCTGAGTAGGTTAGTACCTGTATACTGCTATCACATCCCCCCTGGCCTCGTTTGGTAACAAAAATATTGGGCTTTGTTATTGATTGTAAATTGAGGATTACCTGCAGCTAAAAATATTGCCCAGAGAATATTGATATGTGTGATTATGTTCAAAATCATAACTATTATCTTTTGTTTCTTTCAGAAAACATACAAAAAAAGGAGACTGACGGCAGAAAAAGATCTCATGATCTATCTAGTCTGCCCTTATACTATTTTTTGTATTTTATCTTAGGATGGATATACATGCTCCATCCTCTACGGAGAGGGGCAGCATACAAATCCAATAAATAATAATAATACGGTAATATGTTTATCCCAGGCATGTTTAAATTCAGTTACTGTGGATTTATCAACCACATCTGCTGGAAATTTGTTCCAAGGATCTACTACTCTTTCAGTCAAATAATATTTTCTCATGTGGCTTTTGATCTTTCCCCCAACTAACTTCAGATTGTGTCCCCTTGTTCTTGTGTTCACTTTCCTATTAAAAACACTTCCCTCCTGAAACTTATTTAACTCTTTGGCATATTTAAATGTTTCTATCACGTCCCCCCTTTTTCCTTCTGTCCTCCAGACTATACAGAAGGAAAAGGGGGAACAAGATCGAAACATTTAAATATGTCAAAGGGTTAAATAAGGTTCAGGAGGGAAGTGTTTTTAATAGGAAAGTGAACACAAGAACAAGGGGACACAATCTGAAGTTAGAAAAATGAACTGAAGAGGCAAATCTGAGGTTTGTTGTTGATAGCATAATAGACATAGCTCATAAATCTTTGATTAAAGTAGGGGAAGTGTGGAAAAATGGAACAGGAGCTGCTGTGGATATTACCTAGTGTCACAATAGAGCATAGGAGGCATTCTGTGGTTTGGCATGCTACAGATGCTCTCATAATTTGTTATAAACGGTAGTCAATCTATGTTCTGCTCTGACATTGGTCAGCTGTAAGTATGTCTGCATGACCTTTGAAAACCTCTCGGACTTAAAATCTAAAGAATAGTAAGTGGAAGAATGTGGAGTTATGATCATTAGTTTTTCTACTTGTCTGTCAAAATTGGAAGTACACACTCTAGCGTGGGCTAGCTCTTTATTAAACCATCTGTGCTATATTAGTAGTCTTATTTTCTCTGGAGGAAAAATCCAGATTCCACAACGAACACTTTTATTTTCTAGGACCAATATTATAATGTTTCTGTATCAATTTCTGTTAATATAAACCGCGTGTCTGCACCCTGTATTCTCCCTTTTTCTGTGTGTTGGATACGAGTGGCATTAGTTTCCTATTGAAAATACAGTATATCGTTTTATTGATGACATACATTCATTTTGTTTTTCGCTCACTTTGCACTTTACATTTTCTTCTGACCAAAATGATTCTTCTACTATATTCCAGCTCTGCAAATATGTTGGTCGGAAGGGAAATTCACCTTAGTGCCTGTAGTTATATCTATAAAATATTTTACGCTAATGATAGGCAAACAGAAATAAGAGCCATATTTATTTCACACACAAATGAAGGCCCCATCTTTTAAAAAAGGATTGATTATAGACACTAAAATACAATGAGTATATATGTGATGCTTTTTAAAAAAATAGGTTAGACATTTCATGTACAAGTCCTGAGTTTTCAGGGCAGTATTATAAAATCCATGCACGTCTGGTTTATTGCCTTTTCTTTTCCTACTACTGTCATTTTATCAGCAGCCACTAAAATTTTCCTTTTACTGATTCTATAGATTTGACTTGATTGATAGAAGAGTATATTATTTCCACCACAGCCCAAAGCATAATTTTTAAAACTCCCATTGTATTATTTTTCAATATACTTTTTTCTTATAAAAAGCTACGATTCGTGTGGTTAGATTATATGATATCGAAATGGGGGGACATACTGATTCTAAATTAGGCTGACTTTCCTATAATAATAATTCCAATGAAAGAATGATCTTATTTGCTGGTATAAGCCATTGACGTAAGTTACAGGTCCTTGGTGCTTTCTGAGTTTGGTTGTTTTCTAGCAGATATTTAATTACCCATCAGTGTGGATGATGTTACCTAGTTAGGTAATGAAATGTCTGCAAGAAAACAATCAAGCTCAGAGAGCACCAAAGGCCCCACAGTTATTTATTATTATTATTATTAGATTTGTTTGCCGCCCCTCTCCGAAGACTCGTCTGAACTACAATTATTCTCGTCTATTGGTAAGACATAACTTAATACAGTGATACCTCGTCTTACAAATGCCTCGTCATACAAACTTTCCGAGATACAAATCCAGGGTTTAAGATTTTTTTGCCTCTTCTTACAAACTATTTTCACCTTACAAACCCACCGCCGCCGCTGGGATGCCCTGCCTCCAGACTTCTGTTGCCAGCGAAGCGTTCGTTTTTGCGCTGCTGGGATTCCCCTGAGGCTCCCCTCCATGGGAAACCCCACCTCCGGACTTCCATGTTTTTGTGATGCTGCAGGGGAATCCCAGCAGGGGAATCCCAATAGCACAAAAATGGGCGCTTCGCTGGCAACAGAAGTCCGGAGGTGGGGTTTCCCAGTGAGGGGAGACTCAGTGAAATTGCAGCATCACAAAAACACAGAGGTTCAGAGGTGGGGTTCCGAGGATTTCGATGTTTTTGTGATGGTGCAATTTCATTGATGCTCCCTTCACTGGGAAACCCCACCTCCGGACCTCCGTTGCCAGCAAAGCGCTCATTTTGTGATGCTGGGATTCCCCTGCTGGGATTCCCTAGCAGCAACGCAAAAACACAGAAGTCTGGAGGTGGGGTTTCCCATAGAGGGGAGCCTCAGAGGAATCCCAGCAGCACAAAAACAGGCGCTTTGGCTGCCAAAAGGGGTGAATTTTGGGCTTGCACGCATTAATCGCTTTTCCATTGATTCCTATGGGAAACATTGTTTCGTCTTACAAACT
This sequence comes from Erythrolamprus reginae, assembly GCF_031021105.1. NCBI lineage: Eukaryota > Metazoa > Chordata > Lepidosauria > Squamata > Dipsadidae > Erythrolamprus > Erythrolamprus reginae. The sequence continues at coordinate 268,286,724 of NC_091951.1, read as the reverse complement.
TTTCACCTTAAGAACCTCGTCCCAGAACCAATTAAGTTTGTAAGACAAGGTATCACTGTATTACTAATATTGATGTGATGTAGAGAGACAGGATGAGGGACTTCTATCAAGGTAATAGAAAGATAGAGAAGGACTGAGCCCAGAGCAGAACTGTAACATGAATAAAAGTCTCACACAATCCCTATCCGGTTCTCCAAAATAAAAGGACAGCAAGGGGAATCACACCCAGACATGCAAATTGACATGCGCAAATCGAGAGACAGAGTTTTTTAAATGCTCAGTCAGTCTCCATGGAACGCTTATTATCTTTCTCTAATCTTACAAACTGCTGTTATTTGCTATTTATTGCTGTTGGAATTTGCCTGTTGTGGTGTACTAAGGGCAGCAGGGGTGGGTTCCAAATTAACTAGCTGCTAGTTCACTCTTTTCCATCTGCATGGGTGCACAAAGAAAACTGGAAAAAAAGATGGTGACTGCATGCACAATGCTGGAACTCGGCTTCTACACATGCTCAGAAGGAAATAAAAAATAATACCCACAAACCAGTCCAGCTTGGTGACATCATTGTGACATCACCAGCAGGTCACTATCAGTTCAGGGAAAGTGGTCTGAACTAGGAGGAACCACCGTTCCCTGTAAGCTGCGCACGCGAGCACGCGCACGCTCCAAAATACCCCGCGTGCACCCTTTTCCTCGGCCGCGCACTCCCCATCCCCCTGCCAGCCCACGGGAGGGGGGGCCGGCGGGGAGGCGCGGGCAGTAGAAGGGAGCTGTGGCCACACCTGCCTCTCCATGGTGCCTCCGGCCCCCTCACGCTCCTGGCCTCTTGGCCCTGCCCCCCACCCGCCCAGCCTCTCTTTCTCCTCCGCTGCAAGAGAGGGGGGGGCAGGCATTCTCCTGAGGCTGGCGGGAGCGCGGGCCGGCGCGCCCTCTTCCCATCTCCCTGCCTGCGCGCCCGCCCGGAACATTCAAAGTAAGAGCGAACGGTTTTCTTATTTTGAGTGTTCCGGGCGGGTGGGCTGGCAGGGAGATTTGGGGAGCACGCGCTGGCTGCCCCTGAACACCTGGCCGCCCGCCCGCCCGCAGCTCGCTGCCCGCTCCGCCTCTCTTTCTCCTCCGCTGCAACATGGCGCCCGGCCACGCTCCGCCTCCCGGGAGCCCAGCTGAAAACAAAACGGCTCCAAAAGTCGGCTGGGCTCCCGGGAGGTGGAGCATGGCCGGGCGCCGTGTCTTCGCCTCCGCGTGCCGCCTCCACCTGGCCGAAAACAAAACGGCTCCAAAAGTCGGCCGGGCTCCCGGAAGGCGGTGCGTGGCTACTTCCTCTTTGCTGCAGAGCCGCACGGAGGCGAAGACACGGCGCCCGGCCACACTCCACCTCCCGGGAGCCCAGCTGAAAACAAAATGACTCCAAAAGTCGACTGGGCTCCCGGGAGGCGGAGCTTGGCCGGGCGCCGTGTCTTCGCCTCCGCGCGCTGCCTCCGTCCGGCCGAAAACAAAACGGCTCCAAAAGTCAGCCAGGCTCCCGGGAGGCAGTGCGCGGCTGCTTCCTCTTCGCTGCAGAGCCGCCGGGCAGAGGCGAAGACAACGGCGCCCTCTACTCTCTCTCCATCTCTCTCTCTCTCTCTTTTTCTCTCTGTTGCCGGCGTGGTGAACGAGAGAGAAAGAGAGAGAGAGAGAAAGGAGGGGAGAGAGAATAAGAAAGAAAGCGAGAAAGAAAGCAAGAGAGAAAGACAGGGAAAGAAAGCAAGAGAGAGAGAAAGAGAGGGGGAAGGAGGGGGAGGGAAAGACATAGAGGTAGGGAAGGAGGGAGAGAGAAAGAACAAAAAAGAGAGGACGGCAGGAAGAGAGAAAGGAAGAGGGATGGAGAGAGAGGGAATGAAAGATGAAGGAAGGGAGAGAGAAAGGGGGAGGGAGAGATAGAAAGGAGGGAGAAGGGGGTAGTTAGGGAGAGGGAAAAGGAAGGGCTTGGAGAAAGGCAGGGGGAAAGAAAGATAGAAAGGAAAGAGGGAGGGAGAGATAGAAAGGAAAGAGGGAGGGAGGAAAGAGGGAGGGAGGAAAGAGGGAGGGAGAGATAGAAAGGAAAGAGGGAGGGAGAGATAGAAAGGAAAGAGGGAGGGAAAGATAGAAAGAAAAGAGGGAGGGAGAGATAGAAAGGAAAGTGGGAGGGAGGAAAGAGGGAGGAAGACATAGAAAGGATAGAATTATGGATGCAAGAACTTGCTCATGTGTGATAGCACATGCCCACACTTACTTACTTACTTACTTACTTACTTACTTACTTACTTACTTACTTACTTACTTACTTACTTACTTTATTTATTTATTTATTTATTTATTTATTTATACTTATATGCCGCCCAGTGCCAAAGGGACTGCCGCTCAGACACTATACTTTTCCGCTCACCCCGGAAAAAAATTAGATGGAACCCTGGGAGGAATCCATCCTTGAAATGCAGTGAGAAGATAGTATATGTGGTTTTATATGTCAATTTTTCTTTTTACATGTATGCATTTCAAAATTATCTGTACATATTTAACTGACAGTTTCAACCAATGTCTTGTTTATTTGAAAGATCAACAGGAATTAAAATTTTAGGGTAGATCTCGCATCTAATGGAAACTATTAGAGTTTTGCTATTGTCTGAAAGGGTGCTTTGCTTTAATATGGACTTGGTTTGTAAACCTTGCCCCTTCACCTCTAACAGCAGAGTGATTGCATAACTTTGTTTTGCCTGTTCTAATTGCCTCTTTCAGCAATTTGAATTATTGGAAGTCACAGTGGTTGGCATAGCCTATAGAAGTTTCAAGGTAACCTAAAGTGCTTCACCAGAGGGAACCTCAATTGTTTCTTCTCCTGCACTGAAAAAACCATGCTGCCTCTTTATGAGGTAAAGCTTTGCATATATTATGATATATTGCGGTCTAGCATCTGGTTAGGAAAAGATAATATTGGGTCCAATTTCTGTTAAAAATAATGGTGTGTCAAATTCAATTGTCAGCCTTCTGTTTGCATAGGCCAGAGTTAGGCAAAGTTGGCTCTCCTATGACATGTGGACTTCAATTCCCAGAATTCCTGAGCTAGCATGATTGGCTCAGGAATTCTGGGAGTTGAAGTTCCCGAGTCATAGAAGAGCCAACTTTGCCTACCCCTAGCCTAGGCGGTTTGATGGGCAGTTTTCCTGAATTCAGAATGTATCCACTTTTCTTCTTAATACAACTTTAGGATCTCCGAATCAAGGTAATGATCCCTTTATTGGAGTATGACTTTGTTTTGTAGAAGCAGAGGGATCTGCTACCTCCTTATCAAATAACTCAACATTATATAATCATTAGCATTTTTTACTTCTCTTTAAAATTCTACAGAGATTATTTCAGCAGTAATATATCTCTGGCTGCGCAGTTGTGCATACTAATAATAGATGAACTTCCTTGGAGATTTGTTTAACCAGAATTTGATCTGTCCCACCACAACAGGACAGTCAGGCAAAGCTAAGTATTTGGCAAGTAAGAAAGTTCATAAAAGACAATTAAGAGAAAGTACTGTCCAATATGAGAGTCATAACCAGTGGGGATTTATTTATTCATTCATTCATTCATTCATTCATTCATTCATTCATTCATTCATTCATTTGACTAATGTATTTGTTTGTTTGTTTATTTATTTATTTATTATTTTATTTATTTAGTTATTTATTCATTCATTCATTCATTCATTCATTCATTGTATTTATATGCCGCTCACTCGAAAAGGACTCTGATTATTCCTATTAGGAGATAAGACCTAATAAATATGAGGGTGTGAGAGGGTGAGGATGATCCACTATCAAGAAATCTCGGGATAAGGTTTAAATTTCAGAGCACAGAAACTTCCTGTTAGTCAAACCTCTATTTATACCTGAAATATTTATTTTATTTATTTATTTATTTATTAGATTTGTATGCCGCCCCTCTCCGTACACTCGGGGCGGCAACAACAACAACAATAAAACAATTCAAGACAAATCTAATAATTTAAAAACATTTTAAAAAACCGTTATTAAAGCAGACATACACACAAACATACCATACATGAATTGTATAGGCCCGGGGGAGATGTCTCAATTTCCCCATGCCTGATGGCATAGGTGGGTTTTAAAGGCAAGGAGAGTGGGGGCAGTTCTAATCTCAGGGGGGAGCTGGTTCCAGAGGATCAGGGCCACCACAGAGAAGGCTCTTCCCCTGGGACCCGCCAAACGACATTGTTTAGTCGATGGGACCCAGAGAAGGCCAACTCTGTGATCAGTTGCTGGGATTCGTGCGGCAGAAGGCGGTCCTGGAGATATTCTGGTCCGATGCCATGAAAGGCTTTATAGGTCATAACCAACACTTTGAATTGTGACCGGAAATTGATCGACAACCAATGCAGACTGCAGAGTGTTGGTGTAACATGGGCATACCTTGGGAAGCCCATGATTGCTTCCCAAGATATGCCCATGTTAAATAGCTGAATACAGCTAAGTTGGCTACTAGGTCACAATCAGCACCTCTTAATATCTGCAGATATTACCTTCCAACCATGCATTTCTTTGCTAGCCAACCTGCTGGCCTTCAAAATTATAGTGCATTGTTCTGTTAAAGCTAATCCACCAGTACTGGTTTAGATTCTTTGGAGTAGATTATCCAGGATGTGATTCAGGCTCTGTGCTAGATTTTAGATTGGGGTATCCAGCCTTGGCAACTTTAGTTCATATGACTTCAACTCCCCAAATTCCCCAGCCAGCCATTCTGGTTGGGAAATTCTGGCAGTTGGAGTCTACAGGACTTTAAGTTGGACACCCCTGCTTTAAACCCTAAGAAGAGTGGTATTCTAGTAGCTCAGTTTTATATTGTGTATTGACTTGGGAGCTAAGTAGGGTTAGGCTGCTTGTTATTTTAATGGCAGATCACCAATTGAATTCCAAGTCTGTTGTTTTACTTGGAAGTAAACAGCAACAGAAGAAGATAATGGCATATGGCTTTCATGCTGCTTCCAAGAAACTAAACCTAAATGTGTCAATGGAGACATGAGTTATGGAGCTTGACTTGAAATAGAATATATATTACTTTTTTAAATCCATGAAAACCTTTAATAAACCCAAAGCAGAAAACACATGACAGGAGGAAACTGGGAAAATTTCACCACCAAACCTATAACTATGTATTAATAACAGGCTTCCCAAGACAGATAAAAGAACTGAGAGATGAGATAAATTGCAGAAGATTCATTGTTATATACTGGATACTTGGCAAGACATTAACTTGTCCACTTCCCAACAAATTTTATTCATCTGGCAACTCAACAAATAAATCTGGCAATCTCCTAATACAAAATAATAGAGGCATAGATGTGTAAGTATCCTACTGAAATCTCATCCAGCAGTGTCCAACAGAGCCGGGGTGGCGCAGCAGGTAGAGCACTGTACTGCAGGCCACTGAAGTTGACTGTAGATCTGTAGGTCAGCAGTTCAAATCTCACCACCGGCTCAAGGTTGACTCACCCTTCCATCCTTCCGAGGTGGGTAAAATGAGGACCCGGATTGTTGGAGCAATATGCTGGCTCTGTTAAAAAGTGCTATTGCTAACTTGTTGTAAGCCACCCTGAGTCTAAGGAGAAGGGCGGCATAAAAATTGAATAAAATAAAATAAATAAATAAATAAATAAATACTGGAGTCAAACTGCATGCAGTATAAAATCTCATGTAAGAAGTAGACTGCTTCTTTGCATTTAAAAGTAAGTGTCAGAAGAAATGGGGTTTTTTTCAGCAAATACCACAAAAAGAAATGGAACTTAAAGTTGACCTTATCTGTTTTCCCCCTTTCAGTCCTTTTCCATTGGCATTTTCTCCTATAGCCCCTCTGGTGGGAAGGTCAAATGATTTTACAAAAGAAAAATTAATTATCTTGGAGAAAAAATTAACCAGCAAAAAATGATGGAGAAGAAAGAATGATATCCTTCCCCGCCATCCCTTTATTTAGTCACCTCCCTGTTTTCCAAATAGATGTGAAGTACAGAATTTTATTTATGAGAATTTCCTTATTATTTTTATTATTGGTAACCTGGAACATGCCTCTAAACTAAATTAACTTGCTGATTTTTTTTCTACCATTATTATCTACCCAGAGAAGGTATAGCAAAATCAGTTGGAAGAAGGAGAGGGAGGGAGATAACAATGCAAATTCCTGAGAACAAATATCTTGGACCTGTCAGAAATTGATGATGTGTCCTAGAAACCCTAGAAAATTATAAGATATTATGTGACACTGATTAAAAATGATTTTCTCTCAAATTATTCTTCTATCAACATCCAGACAATGAGTCACATCCAAGGTCAGACTGTCACTTTTTGGCAATTTAAACTTCATACATTTCAGCTATGCTATCCTCTGAAATAGGGTGAAAAATACATTGCTAATTTTACAATGAAAGTAAAAACTAAGCTTCAAACAACACATGAAATAAGCCACATTTCCGAATACATGATAGAATAAGATATTATGGAAGGATTGCCTTATAAAGTGAAATAAATCTAGTAAAGGATTGATGGAACCATTGAAATCAGAACATCATTCTCAGATGGAGCAGAAGGAGGTGTGTGTGTGTGTGTGTGTGTATGTGTATATGTATATGTACAGGGGTGTAATAGCTAAATTATATTTATCACAATATGAAATTTAATGTATTGTCTTCCTTTCATTGGAACAGTGATCAACACTGGCAGAAAATAGAGTATTAAAGTGACTAGATAACATATTTCTCAGCGAATAGGAAATGTCTTATATTAGATTGCTTTGCTTATATATACAGTGATCCCTCGATTAGTGCGGTCTCGATTAGTGCGAAACGCTATACCACGGTTTTTCAAAAAATATTAATTAAAAAATACTCCACGTTTTGTTATACCTATACCACGGTTTTTCCCACCCGATGACGTCATACGTCATCACCAAGAGTCACTTCTCTGTCTCTTTCTCTTTCTTTCCTGTCATTCTCTGCTTCAATCATTTTCTCATTTCTCTTTTTTTCTCCCCTTTTTTCTATCATTTCTCTCTCTCTCTCTTCCTTCCACTCTTCTCTCTCTCTCTTTCTTCCTCTCTCTCACTCTCTTCCTTCCTTTCTCATCTTTCTTTCTCTCTCTCTTTCTCTATCTTGCTTCTTCCTCTCACACTCTCATCCTCCCTCTCTCATCTCTTTCTTTCCTTCTCTCTCTTTCTCTATCTCTCCCCCTCTTGCTCGCGAATGGGCGGGCGGGTGAACGGGCGGGTGAACGGGCGAGCGGCGAGCGGCCGGGCGGGTGAACGGGCGAGCGAGCGGGCGGGTGGGCAGGTGGGCGGGTGAACGGCGGGCGGGCGGGTGTTGGGGGGGGCAGCCGACATTCAAAGCAATCTTTGTCGGCTTCCGCACTTTCGTTGCTCCCCGGCTCCACCATCTGCGCATGCGCGGTCATGGAAAAAGGGCACGCATGCACAGATGGTGTTTTTACTTCCACACCACTATACCGCGGAAAATCAATTAGTGCGGGAGGTCTTGGAACGTAACCCCCGCACTAATCGAGGGATCACTGTATATATATAAGCAAAGCAATCTAATACAGTGATATCTTGTCTTACGAACTTAATTGATTCCGGGATGAGGTTTGTAAGGTGAAAAGTTCGTAAGATGAAACAATGTTTCACAAAGGAATCAATGGAAAAGCAATTAATGTGTGCAAGCCCAAAATTCACCCCTTTTGCCAGCCGAAGCAGCCATTTTTGCACTACTGGGATTCCCCTGAGGCTCGCCTCCATGGGAAACCCCACCTCCGAACTTTTTTTGTAATGCTGCAGGGGAATCCCAGGAGAGGAATCCCAGCATCGCAAAAACGGGCGCTTCACTGGCAACAGAAATCTAGAGATGGGGTTTCCCAGTGAGGGAAGCCTCTGCGAAATCGCAGCATTGCAAAATCACCAAAGTCCTTGAAACCTCCGGTTAATATTATTATTATTACTATTACTATTATTATTATTATTATTATTATTATTATTATTATTATTATTATTATTATTATATCATGACATCATCCAACTGTAGTACAATAAAACATTGTTGTCTGTGCGCAGTAGTGCTGGAATGAGTCTAGAACAGTCCATCATTATCAACATGACAGCTGGGTAATTCTTGGAGTTGATGTTCAACGCATGTTAAAGTCACTACAAACTGCTGGAAAATATCCTCTCGGATGAATTTTGCTATAACAGAACTCTGCAAAAATCCGAATTCAATGACAAAAAATGATTTGGAATATTTGAAAAGAAGCATCAAATCACACTTGTTGGTATCTCATTTAGGAAATTTGAATTAAGAAGGTACCAAACCATGTGCATCCCCTCACATACCCTAAGTTATATTTCCCTCTTCAAAGCTAGATCACAGCCATATATCCTGCTTTAGACCCAGAACAAGTACATTTTGTAAGAGCAAGAAACATCCTACATCAGCTAAGTTTGAAAATTAAGCCAATTTAGCTCCATCAGGCACCATAAAATCGCTTTTAAATCTCACCCAGAGTTTGAATAACAGTGTAATATAGTAGCAAAGATTATTGCCCCACGCTAAAAGTTCCTACACAACCATGAACCTCACTGGATGACTCGATTTGTTATCATTCATCTCAGTCTTCCTCAGAATAAGCTGGTTGTGAAGATGAAATGATGGAAAATATTTGAATGTACAGAAGAGGAATATAAATGTAACAGAGCAAAATTCCAATTTCACAGGACTCTTTGGATAAGCTTTGAAGAAACACCTCTGCTGGCTCCGACCCTAACATGTTCTCCAGAGAATGAAAAACACCCTCTCAAATTTATGATGTAAAGCACCGCCTCCAGTGCTAATAGATAAATGCCAAGAGATATTTCAACATTAGACTGAGTGATGTCATTTCCTCAGGCAATCAATTTGGGTTCTTGCGAAAAGGTACATTTTCAAAGCACTATTTAATGCAGAATGGTGCATTACTCCCAAGGAGAAGAGATAGTGCTGGGTTGTATTTTCTGCCTTGGATGAGATTGGCTGGCCTTTGAAACTTTGCACCTTGACTTGGGGAGAGAAGCAGAGAAGAAAGGGACAGCACTTACAGTCCCAGATAGCTAGAACTCCAGTAGAATAGTCCAATTCAGTCCTTACCCAGCCACTGTGGCCTAGAGGTGGAGCTCTTGCCTCACAATCAGGAGATTGTGAGTTTGATACTAGGTAGAGGCAGATGTAGGGCCCCCTGCTTGGGCAGGGAGTTGGACTAGATCAGGGCTTGGCAAACTTAAACACAAAGAGCCATTTGGACCCTGTTCCCCCATTAAGATCCAGAAAACCTGGGTGGGCATGGCCAACTTGACATCACTCACTCCCACCCAGTCACTTGACCCCCTAGCCACGCCTACCCAGTCATTAGGACAGAAAACTGGGAACCACAAAACCTTTTTCTCTGATCATCTTCTCAAGGAAGATTAAAGTTCGTGTGCTTATCTGCCTTTTCCCAAAAGACTGTTGTCTGATTTGTTATTGTTTAGGACTTATTATAGCTGGGAATGAAAATAATTACCAGCCATTAAAATAAAAGAGGTTTTTGGGATGCCATTTGTGCTGTATTACTGAACAGGAAGCTTAGGTCAGAACAGTCATCTTCAAGATAAAAGCAACCCACAAGGGCCTGACAGGGAAAACCAAAGTTGTGGCACAAGAGCTGTAAAATACCCAGGTCTGTTTTCATCTATATCAGTGTTTCTCAAATAGAGGGATGGGGCCCCCTTGTGGGGCACGGAACGATGGCATGATCCCGGGGAACGTGGTTTTTTTGCCACAAGGAGTAGGAGCTTTTTGCAATGAACAATAGCACACAGCACAGAGTAGGAGATATCAAGTGCATATGATAAACCCTTAAGAGATACCATTGAAAAATATTTAACAGGTATGAAAAGAAAGGAGGAGAGAGATGGAAATAATGAGACAAATGTAAGTCTCCCAAAAGCTAAGATGACGAAATATGACAAAGTGTATGTAGCGCTTGGCTTCACTGTGACTATGATGGGAGATGAGGAAAGAATGGTATGTTTACTATGTCTAAAAATGTTGGCCGCGGACAGCATGAAGCCAAATAAATCAAGGTGTCCCTTAAACAATTATACCCCAATCAAGGTGTCCCTTATACCCCAATCATGTTGATAGGTTTTTTCAGCAAAAATGTGCCAAATATTGCAAACAATCATCCTGGTGGAGAGTTGGGGACGGCGACGAAATGTTTACTTCTTCGTGGGGGGGCGGCGTAATAGAAAATAATTGAGAAACACTGATCTATATCAATGGTTCCAGTATTAGGTTTCTACCAATACAGGCCATGCTGTAGCTCTGATAGGGAAAATTGAGCTGTGTATGCACAGAAGCAAAACAATAGCCAAATTCTCACTCGTGCATGCATCCCCTCATGAGATTTTGCTTCCTGCGTATGCGCAGAAGCAAAATCTTGCTCGCATGTGTGCAGGCATGCGCTAGGGTCATGGAGCTCTGCAGGATGAGCATCGGTAGCAGTGGGAGCTGGCAACCTTTCCCCTGAATTGTTCTGAACCTTTTTGGTACCAGGGATGTTTTTTGTGGAAGACAATTTTTCCCTGGACTGGGGGAAAATGTTTTTATGTGCAGCATAAATCCCATACATAGGAAGATGAAATTTTGGTTACTCACCCATTGCTCATCTCCAGCTGCATGGCCTAGTTCCTAAGAGGCCACAGACTGGTCTGTGACCTGAGGTTTAGGGACCATTGATCTATATGACATGATATGCTTTGTAACTTCTTTTCCTTCTGTTCTGCCAGTGTGTCTCAACCGCCCGTAATTGCAGGGTAATTAGTCCAGGAAGACACACACCACACGATAAAAGGAAAACCCAAAGGTTTTTATAAACAGAAAAACAGAAACAGCTCCCTTTTTAAATGTCAAAGGAATTTTCTGGTACACACAAGGCACAGGTTAAATGCAGTCCAATTGCTCACCCAATAACTGGGAAATTGAGTTCAATTCTAAAGTCCAAAGAGTCCACAGACACAATCCTGAACAGCAAAAACCACGATCTTGACGAAACAATGAATCAGATAAACTGCCATGAGGCTAAAACACCAGGCTGCACTTTTATCTGTAGCACTAATTACAGCAGCCCCACCCAACCACAGGTGGCCTCATTTTCTCTTGTAATAATCCTTCAGTTGTTGTTTCCTATGCATCACTCTACTCATGCATTGATGTGTCATTAATTCTTGCTCAGAATCCAGGGATGATACAGATGACTGATCTCCTCCTGGGCTGTCTGCCAAACTCCCCTCTTCCCTGTCACTCACGCTTCCTTGGTCAGAGGAGACTTCGTCGGCAGATCCCAGTCTCCCATTGTTTGGATTTGTTGTTGTTAAACACACATTGGCTCTCAAACCCATCATGTTTGTAATAGAAATCTATAGCCATCACCAGAGACTTTTTATGAATGCGGCAGTGGCTATTATTTTCATTATATCGCCCTGCTGACTCTTTCGTCACAGGAATAATACCAAGAGCCACATTTGGATAATAGCTGATTTTTTTAAGCTGCCAGGAGACAATGACATTTTTTGCAGAACCCATTTATAATACAGCATCCCATTTTACAACTGAAGAGAAACAAAAGTAGCTTCTATTTATAGGGTTATGTGAAAGGAGGGAGAAATAAAGAACCTACGCTGGCACTGGTCAGGTCAGCGAATCAAGAACCATGTTGTATTGAGAGATATGAATTTCTGTACAAGAGTTAGTACTTCTACTTAGAGAATAGCCTACTGGTTGTTCTGTCGGGTTCTCTGGTAGAATCCTCCCAAAAATTCACAGGTACAAATTTCACACACACACGTTTGAAAATTCAAAACAATGTTCTTTCTAACGAAAATTCACTTAACTTAACTTTTGGTATAGCAAAGAGCACTTGTCTCCAAACAAACTGGTAATTTGTACAAGTCCCTTAACAGTTCTGTAATACTTAGCTTGCAACTGTGAGGCAATTCACAGTCCTTCTCAAAGTGAAACACACTTTGCTCTGGTTTAGTTTCAAAGCGGGGAAAAATCAGCACACAAAAGGTCAAAGTCAGTAAAGCAGTCATGAAACACAACGATCAGATAATCTTCCACAATGACAAAACCCACAGGCTGCTCTTTATAACAGCCTCACTAATTACCACAGCCCCACCCAACCACAGGTGGCCTCATTTTCTTTGATAATAATCTCTCAGTTGTTGTTGCCTATGCATCGCTCTCCGCATGCGTGGCTGTATCATTAACTCTTGTTCTGAATCCAAGGAGGAGCTAGATAATTGATCTCCTTCTGAGCTGTCTGCCACACTCTCCTCCTCCCTGTCACTCATGTCTTCTTGGTCAGAGGAGCCTTCATCATCACATGCTGCAGGCAAAACAGGCCTGCAGCATGTGGATGTCTCCTCCACATCCACAGTCCTTGGGGCAGGAGCTGGGTCAGAGCTAACCACAACACTGGTTATAAAAGCAAAAAAAGTCAATATTAATAACCAGAACACGCCTTCGGAATAAGCTGAACAGTTCTTATTAATGAAACCGTATCCCCTGTGTTAGTTTTTTCAACAAAGGGATTATTTTCCTGTTCTAGTCCCAGAGGTGCTTTTTCAAGAGGCAACTGGGATTTCTGATTTTTCTTTGAAGACATTTCACTTCTCATCCAAGCTTCTTTAGCTGTCCTTTTTTTAAAATAAACTTTATTGATTTTTCTTAAAATTGACATACACACAAACACACATTTAACATAAAGTTGGGATTGCAAATACCCCTCTTATTCGAGAAGTCAAATTACCATACAGAAAAAAGAATACATTATTAATACCTTAAGTCAACATATTAATTTGAGTGAAAAGAAGAAATTTTGTTTAACCTTATATAAAAAAGCTTCATATGTAAACAAGATAAAAACTCAAAATTTAAATCATAACAATACTTCTATAATTCTCACCTAATATTAACTTTTCCTTCTTATTATTATCTATCCATATATACACTTTATTCCAAATCACATAAAATTCTGATTCTTCTTGATTATTTAACCGTCTTGTCATCATATCCATTTCAGCGCAATCTAATATTTTCTTAATAACCTCTTCCTCTTTGGGAATACCTTCCCCTTTCCAATTTTGTGCATATACTATCCTGGCCGCTGTCGCTATATGAATAACTAGATGTAAAATATCTTTCTTATACAGTATTTCTGTTTAATTATACCCAATAAATAAAATTCTGGAGTTTTTTCTATCTCTTGCATTACTATTTCTTTTATTATTCTTTCTATCATTTTCCAATATATCTTGACTTTGCTACAACTCCACCATTGATGATAATATGAACCTATTTCTTTCTTACACTTCCAGCACAACGGGGACTGTCCTGAAGACGCTTCTTGGATGAGAAATGAAACATCCTGGGTCCTTGAGTCATCAGTCACCAGGATCAGAAGTTTAATCTTCCAAGCTTTTGGACTCATGCTGGAGCCAATCTTCAGAGACCTTCTTTCTATTGGAATACTTTGTGCTATTCTGTGAGTTGTATTTATGTGCTGCTTTCCTATTGGCTGTTTGGTAGAAATTATTGAAGCCTGGGAAACAGGCTTCAATTGTCAGTTAACAGGAGTTCTGATTCACTACCAGTGTATGAAGTACTTAGGAGCCAAGGACTTAGCATTACAAGGAAGCAACAGCAAATCCACCAGCCATCAACACACCAATCAACCAATAGGAAGGCACCACATAAATACAACTGACAGAATAGCTCAAATCATGTATTCCAGAAAAAGAAATGCCCTGAAGATGGGCTCCAGTATGAGTCTGAAAGCTTGGAAGAGTAAACTTCTGGTCCTGGTGACCAACCCTGATTTGATCTTGCAACATCATCCTGTCTTGCAACATCATCCACAAATGTTTGCCTTTGTTCATGATTCTGTTTCATTTGGAAATCTATCTCAGCATTATAATTAAAATGCTAGACTAAGAGTCAAATTAAATTCAAAGCACTGGATTTCCTTAGCATAGTAAGAAATTCATAATTGAGGAAGTGATATGTACTATCGGGTTTATGCCCGAACCCCTTGTTGTATCCTCCTAGGAACTCCATATCTTTTGCTTGGATCTTGTGACTGCATTATGCTGGATGGTTCTCTCCAACACACATTTTTCAACATTGAATCTGAAATGCTATCCATTCCTATAGACAATATACATCCAGGACCAGTTTAAGAAATTTAGAAATTGAATAAAACATCAGGTTTGGAGAGACATCGCCCCAGATTAATATGGTTGATGGGTTCCTGCCAAATGAGATGTTAAACTGAAATTAGAATGGAATATTCACAAATACTGAACTAGAATTAAAACAGCGTCAAAAAGGAATGTTTGCATAGAAAGTCTCCTAGCATTAAAAATCCTATCCAGGAGAATGGTCCATTTATTGTTTGTTTGTTTATAATTGTTTCCATGTACGCTTTGTTTCTATATTTATTCTGTGAGCCGCCCCGAGTTTTCGGAGGCATAAAAATCTAATAAACAATAATGATGATGATGACTCCATCCAAGACTTGGAATGGCTCACAGCACCATAAACTATAAAATAGCCAACTGTAAAATCATACAACATAAATATCACAATAAAACATACAATGGTACCTTAGTACCCAACTGCTTTGAAACTCATCACACTCAATGGTACCCAATGCATTCTGTCCTGGTACTCATTGTTTGTTTGATAAACACACAAACTAGAACTTGCCAGTGTTGGTTTCCTTATGACTCACTACATTATACCATATTTTTTTAAAAAATGTTTGATACTCATCATTTTTGGTATTCATCATGCCTCTCAGATGAATTAATAATGAGTACTGAGGTACCACTCTATCTCAGTTGTCAGTCCACCATACAATGATTTAAGAACACCCAAGGGGGTCAGGACTAACAATCTAGACCCCCATTTTACCAAACTCGGAAGGATGAAAGGCTGAGTCAACCTTACGTTTGGTGAGATTTGAACTGCCAAATTGCAGGCAGCCAAAATAACCTGCAGAACTGCATTCTAACCACTGCGCCACCATGGCTCCTAGTAGCGAGCTTCCTTTTTTCCCCATGCCCTCAGCTACTTAAGAACTTCCATTTTCAGATATCCGGTGCAATCCCCTATTTTATAATCTCTTTAAACTGGTCTTGTTTACCCTAGGGAATTTGTGACAGCATAAAAATGCATTTAGAATAAATACAGAAAAGGAAAAGAATAGAATGAAAAGCTTAGTGGAAGTAGGAGTTCAACTGCGATGGAATCAGTGGGAAGCACATGATCAAGTTTTCTGCTTCTGGACCCAGATAATCTGAAGTCAAGGTTACTTAGAAGAGTAACAGGAATAAAAACCAATTTATTTCATCCATTGTCTGATAAATGATGAAGTCATCCAGAGTCTCTTTAGATAGCAAGATGGGGACATGTAAATTTATTATAAATAAAACATTTTTAAAGCACACTCACTAAACCATACACAAGTATGCATATCTAGCGGATATTTATTTTCTCTTAAAAATAAATTCCATATAATTTGAAAAAATGAAAGAAATACAGTATGTCTTTCTTAACATTTCCTATACTCGTGAGCAGGGGTGAAATGTTCCCGCTTAGCTAGTGCCTGTCGGTTGTAGGAGAACTGGTCGCAAAGGGAGTGCAAGACTCCACCCACCTGCCTAGACGGGTTCTTTTACCCTCTGCGCATACGCAAAGCCTTCTGTGTGGGCGGGCGGGTAGAGCTTCCCGCTCCCTTTGTGACAGGCTCTCCTACGACCGACAGGCATGAGCGAACAGGAAGAGTTCACCCCTGCCCGTAAGCCCTATCTCACAAAAGATTTGAGACCTTACAAAGAAGTTTCAGCACATAACGGCTCCATCATTCATAAGGTCTCCTTTTCCAAATGTCTGCACAAAGAGATGATTTTGTTTATTCCTATCTTGTACAGTCACATTGTGCTTCCTCTTTATTAATTCAGCACCAGCCTAACAAATTAATAAGTGTTCAGTTCTGACCTGTAAAATTGTTTCACGAGAAGCAGCTTAAATTTCCCTGCACTAAGACATATCTTCGCAGGAAACTCCATGAGATCCGTGATCAAATTTCAAAGAGGTGGGTCTAATCACAGATGAAACTAATCTCTTAATAACAGAAGGAAATAGCAGCCAGCCCACTGGTTGAAAATCCAGAGAACATGCCATGTTATCAGGAGATTTCTCAGAGCAGAATAGGTCTTTTTTCAAAAGCATTTACATAAATTATACAAAATAGGGAAGCTTATGATGCCTTGCAGTGCTTCCCAGCTGAAATAACTGCACAAAAACCCAGCCTGTCAGTTTGGTATATTTGCATTTCAGATTAGCAAGCCAAGTCTATGTATTCCACTTTGAGTGGTCAAGTACTGACAGCTTAGGACATCAATATGTTATCGGGGGATTTTTACATCCATTATACCTGAACTGCATTGTACATTGATTTATGTCTATCACCAGGATTTATAACTACAGCAGAGAACTACAAACAATTTAGCTTCAAATTTAAATCTCTGGGTAGTCACTTTTAGAGTATCAAAGCTGTGTTTCTGCTTTAAAGAACTCCACCAAACTAATGGTATAATTTATCTTTCTTTCTTTCTTCCTTCCTTCCTTCCCTCCCTCCCTCCTTTCTTCTTTCCTTCCTTCCCTCCCTCCTTCCCTCCTTCCTTCTTTTCTTTCTTTCTTTCTTTCTTTCTTCCTTCTTCCTCCCTCCCTCCCGCCCTCCCTTGTTGCTTGCTTGCTTGTTTTCTCTCTCTCTTTCTTCCCCCTTCTCTCTCTTTCTCTCCTCCTTTCCTATCCAACTGCTAGTATTTACCTTCACAATCCTGTGGAGCAAATATTTTTCTAAAACATTAATTCAAGAGTATGCATTTCAACAGCCAAATCAAGTTCCTTGTTAAGTAACAAAGAACAAAGCATAAAAAATGGAAATTTGAAGGAAAATAACAATGAATCTACCATTCTTGCAAATTGGCCAACCATATCTTTAGTTTATAAGTCCTACTGATCATAACTAGGTGTGTCTGATTTAGAACTTGCTTCATAGATAATTTAAACCAAGGCATGTATTTAGTGATGATGAAATCACTAATATTATATAAAATGAGACAGAACTGATTATAATTGGTTCGCCTCTTGTTTTATTTGTTAAAGTTGTATCTCTCTTTACTTCAAAACTTCAAGGTAGCTTATGGTTCTCCCTTCATTTTATTCTCCCAACAACTATTTTGTTGAGTGGCTAGCACAATCATTCAGTAAATTTCTATTTTATAGAAATCTACATTTACTTCTATTTATTTTCTATTTCTATTGAAATTTACTAAACCTGGGTTTGTCCAATCCTAGCCCAATATCATACCTATTATATGCACTGGCTCTTATTAGATGATAAAATTATGTCTGAATCAATGTTTCCAACCTGGGTCAGGACTGACCAGCTAAACACTATTCAGCTGCTGTCGTCATGAAACCAATATCATTGCCTAATGAACAATCTCTACCAATCATAGAAAGAAATAAAAGCACTAGCTGTTGTAATATGCCTAGTCTGAAAGATGAATTGGTCAAAAGGGATCAAGTCAATTGTCTTCAGACAATATTTGCTCCAAAAGATCTGCTGAAAAAAAATCAGAATGCACAATATACTTATTGAAGTAATTAATTTAAATAACCTAATAGCTATTATTAATTTCCTTGGCCTTGTCAACTTGAATATATGAGATCATGTGAAAGCAAAGACCTAGAAGATGCTTCGAAATCTGCTGTATTACCAACTATTTTTCAGGAGGATTTGGTCTGAAATGTGTAGGTGTCTGCATATTCTTCAATTGCAGGAGTATCCTCGTCACAGGAGACCATTGCATTTGTTATTGTCAAAAAGCTGAGAAGTAATTTGTGTTTCTCACAGCAGTCATCTGAAGGTCATGACCATTGTCAGTATTTTCATGGGTTCCTGGTTATGAGGTGGTTTTGTTTGTTTGTTTTTTGCTTTATACTGCAGTTATAGAAGTGGTTTAATCAAAGGTCTAACAGCCCAACTCAAAATCCCCCCCCTTTTGTCACCAACTCTTTAAGACTGATTTCACTGCTAATTCATAACTGAGAAGCCATCTTTCCCCAATGCTTACATCCCCAATTGTGCCAGTGGAAGAGACCTGCTAGAGATTCCATCTGCTAAGGTCAAGGGGAAAAGCCTTTTGTGGTATGGCCCCATCCATGTGGAACACCCTACTATCCAAGGTGAAAGGTGACATAACACACAGCAACTGATTAGGGCCCCAGGGTTGGCCTTCTTCAGGTCCTGTTGACTAGACAGGGTCAGTTGACAGAGCCGGCTGCCCCCAGAGGTCCACACCACACCCACACTGATGGCCTTCTGGAAGGCCATGAAAACCTGGCTTTGCCAACAGGCTTGGGGCCATTGAGCAAGGAATTGCCATCTGGATCCGGCCAAGATGTGAATGTTTTTGATTTCTGTGGGTTTTAATTGTTTTATATTGTTTTTAATTGCTGTATGCTACTCAGAGTCGGGAAGGAGTTGGGGGGCTTATAAATTTAAATAATAAATAAATAATAATAATAAATAAGGTTGAGAAGTGTCCCCTCCCATTTGGCCTTCCATAAGGGCACTAAGACTTGACTTTGCCAGTTGAACTGGAGCCTCAAAGGGGGTGCTCATCATTGGAGGTGACTGGTGGAGAAAGAGGACCTCATCCCCCTTCCCATCTGTCTCTTAGCTTGTTGGTTTGGACACAATATAAGTACAAATGCATTGTACTATTCATTAAAGCAGAACATTTTTTCCAGATCTGCTCAGAAATATGGAAACAGATGGACCACTTTAATAAATATCAGAGAGGTGCTATCCTCTGCAAGTTTTGAAGGAACTTATTTCTAATCATGTTCAAGCCATGCACAGCCCTAACGAGTATAAATTCCCTGAAGGCATACAATTCCACCTATCAAGGAATTCACATAAATTCAAAGACCTTTGCAAAAATCGCTAGTCCTTCCATTACCATAGGAAAATAGCCTATCTGTCCTGGTGAATAAAAAGGCAGCTGTTGGTCAATAAATCATCCAAATTGCTAAAGACTGAAGAGAAGTCCCTTTACCTGTGGTCAAATTTTTGGATTGCTCACACATGAATGTTTGACACATTGGATTTCAGCAAATTTTATGGTCCTGATGAATGCACCGAAATCTAGAGTTTTCCTTTGTTGGGAGGAAATGATTAATTGTCTTTAATGTGCCTTTCGGAAAGAATCATAACTTCCATCAACAAGAAAGGCATTTGCTGAAGAACAGCAAAGAGGACCAGAGGACTTTGAAACATTCAAGAAAAATGCAGAGAGAAAGTCACAGAAGTCTTTCACTGCTCCAATGTATCCTTCTGTATGAAGTAGGGTTGGTGTCATTTATTTGTACTGCACCCAGCAATTGACATGTTAAATTATTTGGGAAGGCTAAATGCAACTCAATCTGATAACCTAGAAGGCAGCAATCAGAACTAATTCAAGCATGTTGTTTTTCACACAAAAGTGAACTCTACAATTGCCATGTTTTCACATCCATTAATCCACTTGGAGATATGTTTCCACAACGGAATGTTCCTTGCATCCAGAGTTGATCACAACTGATCACGTGGAGAGATTTGGCCCTAATGGGCTTCAAGTGAGACTTGTATGCTATTTAGGAAGCTAAGCTAACCATTATGCTCCTTGTCTTGTGCTTGCCATTTGTACCTGAACTTCTCTCCTCTGAGCCATGATAAAGCTAAGGAGAAAAAGCATCTTCTCTTAGTTACAGTTTGGCAGTGGTGCAGCTTTCCCCAGAAAGAAGGAAAATCTACGGATGTTTGACCCTCCCTAGAATACCAAGATAGACTTCCAGGATTGGTCAGATATCCATAAATTGTCCAGTCTCTTACAAACCTTGGAGGTCTTCTAGTCCAAACCTCTGCTTAGGCAGGAAGCCCTACACCACTTCAGACATATGGTTATCTGACATCTTTTTTAAAATGTCCAGTGGAGCACCCACAACTTCTGGAGGCAAATTGTTCCACTGATTAATTGTTCTAACTGTCAGGAAATCCTAAGGCAGTGATGGCAAACCTGTTTTTCCTCACACACACTATTGTACATACGTGAGTACCCACACCCATAATTCATTCCCTGGGGAGGGCAAAAAATGGTCTCCCTTTGAAAGCCTTCTGAAGGCCGGAAATGGACCGTCTCCCAACTTCTGGTAGGCCCACTAGGTCCATTTTTCACCCTCCCCAGGCTCCAGAGGCTTCCCTGGAGCCTGGGAAAAGCAAAAACACCCTCCTCCACCCCACAGAGGCCCTCCAGATGCCAAAAACGCCCTCCCAGAGACTTCGTGCACACTGAAAATCAGCTGGCTGACACACATGTGTGTGCTGGAGTTGAGCTAGGACAATAGCTTGCATGCCGGTAGATATGGCTCCATATGCCATCTGTGGCACATCTGCTATAGGTTCACCATCGCCGTCCTAAGGTCTTGACCAAAAAGTGTACATTCAGAAGGTTTGGTTTCTATACCAAATATACTGCTTTATTCTGTGCACCAGATGTTTCTAGCCATATTTTTTCAAAAGGTGCACGTGCTCCATTGCACCACAATTGGATTTACATTATCTGGCTTGTGATTGAGATTTTAACTTTATTTTCCCAAGAGATAGTGGTTATATCTTACCACTATTGACTTAAGTGGGAAGTTTGGAGACTGGATAAAACTATTTAATATTGGCATTTCCTGATGATGTTCTATCCATGTAACTTTTTTGAGATCAAAGTTGGTTAGCCATCAAGCCAACATATATGTATGATAATATTGGTTATTTTGTTAAACAAGGGGTAAAGCTTAAGAAAGGTTTCTTTAGAACATTTGAGGAATCTGACTTTTAATTCTGAGGCCAACCCTTTTATATTTCTTGCTTCATTTTATTAGGTCTAACCATAGGGAAAAGATTGCCCGGTCAATAGCAATAGCAATAGCACTTAGACTTATATATCACTTCATAGTGCTTTACAGCCCTCTCTAAGCAGTTTACAGTCAGCATATTGCCCCCAACAATCTGGGTCCTCATTTTACTGACTGCGGAAGGATGGAAGCCTGAGTCAACCTTGAGTTGCTGAGGATCGAACTGCTGAACTGCATCAGCAGAAGTAGCCTGCAGTACTGCAGTCTAACTACTCTGCCACTGCAACTCTTAATGCTTCGCTAACTGGAAAAAAAATCTGACTATAGAAAGCTAGTACATTAGGAATAAAGGTTTTCCTTCCAGCAAACTTTTTTCCCCCCGCACACAGGGAATTTAAAAATTGCCGGGCAGGAAGTTCATATGCAAAAATCCTCTGTAATATAAAGTGATGCACTTCAAGCACTGCTAATATGTGATTGTTCTCCAATGTCTCATTTGGTTTAAAAGCAGAAACATCATGAAAAGGCTAGTCCTAAATTCAAACCCATTCCCTCTGGTCTTTCATTTAAAACAAATAGCTGGGAAGCGAGGAAACCCAAAGGTTCAGCATATGATTTATATAGAGCTCAGAATATTGGTGGTTAAATGCTGTTTTCCTCATTCTTTGCTCAGTATTAAAGCATCTGTAAAACTTGGCCAGAAATCTAATGAGAATATGTTCTTTCCACGGGATTCCTGGCATTCTGTTTTAAGGTCCCAGCTGGTGACACTAACAAGCATAGCATCACGCCATTGGTATTCTGATATATTTGGTTCTTGGTCCTGGCAAGGGAGGAAATGGTTGCATTATTTTCTGTTGGGAGATGGGGAATCCATATTATTTTGTATTTGGCGGTAAGCAGACAGCCAAAGAAAAAGGCTAGTTTTCCCAAACTAATGCAAATGGAGAACTGTTTGCCGTGTTTATTTGTATAATATCTTGCATCTTACATAAAACATACTATATAGAATGGTTGCTAGGATTGGATATGTCTAGTTTAATGAAAAGAAGGACTAGAGGTGCCATGAGAGCATTGTTCCAATATCCCACAAAGAAGAGAGAGTCAATCTATTCTCCATAGTAGGACAAGCAGCAATGGATGCAAACTAATCAAGGAGAGAAGCAACCTAGAACTAAGAAGAAACTTTTTGACAATTAGAACAATTAATAAATTGAACTGTTTGCTTTCAGAAGTTGTGAATGCTCCAACATTGGAGGTTTTTAAGAAGAGATTGTACAAGAGATTGAAACGGTAGAAGGTTTCCTGCCTTTGAAGTGGGTTGGACTTGAAGACCTCCAAAGTCCCTTCCAACTCTGTTATTGTATTCTATTCTATGAGTGTAAAAGCATATAGAAGGTTTTACCTGTTATTTCTCAAACAGATTTGATCTAATCTGGCCTTTATGGGATCTGGTGCCAAGGAATAGATCAAATACATAAAGCAAATAGAGTTATTTGCAAAATAGAATGGCTTGCCAATGCCAAGCATTAATTTTAAATCTCTGTTATTTGAGTTTTAATTACTTATCTACATTTATGCAATTTTTATTTAAAAGCCTTCTGCATGATTAGGAACACATACCTCTCCCACAAACGTTTATTATTGAAGACATTTTGGAGTTCATCTTTTTGAGAATCTGGGTTTTTAACCGTAAATCCTCTATAAATCCCATATAACAGACTATTTGGAACAATATTAATATGTCCTTTGCCCAGAATTGTTAAAATGGGGGATATCATGAAGGTTTAATGGGTGAATATAGGTATGGGGAGATATTCAATGTAGCCATATTGTCCTTTGCTTCTTTCTTTGAAGGTTGCTTTCAAAAGTTTTGATTTAACAATATGGCAAAACACAATGAGCATCGCAAAACACAATGAGCATTTCATTAAATGTGGGTGCATTAATTTATTTTTTCACTATTTTCCTCCCCTCACATTGGTAGATGTGTATGTTGATCAAATGGGTAGAGGGCTGTGCACACAGACAAACATTTTACAGTTGATGTAACCCATCAGATATGTTGTGGTTAGCTCTGGCCCAGCTCCTGCCCCAAGGACTGTGGATGTGGGAGAGACATCCACATGCCTCAGGCCTGTTTTGCTCCCAGTGGAATCTGCTGATGAAGGCTCCTCTGACCAAGAAGACATGAGTGACAGGGAGGAGGAGAGTGTGGCAGACAGCTCAGAAGGAGATCAATTATCTAGCTCCTCCTTGGATTCAGAGCAAGAGTTAATAATACAGCCACGCATGCGCAGAGCGATGCATAGGCAACAACAACTGAGAGATTATTATCAAAGAAATTGAGGCCACCTGTGGTTGGGTGGGACTGTGGTAATTAGTGAGGCTGCTATAAATAGCAGCCTGTGGGTTTGGCCATTGTGGAGGATTATCTGATCGTTGTGTTTCGTGCCTGCCTTGCTGACTTCGACCTTTGTGTACTGATTTTCCCCCGCTTTGAAACTAAACCAGAGTAAAGTGTGTTTCACTTTGTGAAAGAAGAAGGACTGTGAATTGCCTCACAGCTGCAACTAAGTATCTCAGAACTGATAAGGGACTTGTACAAACTACCAGTTTGTTTGGAGACGAGTGGTCTTTGCTATACAAAAAGAGGGCTTAGTTTATTTGGATTTTCGGTATAAAGAACATTGTTTTGCATTTTCAAATGTGTGTGTGTCTGAAATTTGTATCTGTGAATTTTCGGGAGGATTCTACCAGAGACCTCGACAGAACAAGATAATAGAATACTAATAAATAATAATATTATTAACATGATGGCCGTGCAAAGTCTTCAATTCATTGATGGACAAAGATTTGCTCTTGTTTCTTATTTCTACCTTGCTGTCCTACTACTTTCATATTTCTTGAATCCCACCCTAGAGGCCATAAATGGAAAGGTTATTCCCACAACATGTCTGGTCTTCAGTACTGGAATCTCCATCCCTCCTTCTTTGGAGTACCCAGAAAAGAATGTGGAATTTCTTCCCATTAGCCTGCACTGACCTGTCTCGTTTATTATTATTTTAAGTCTAGTCATACATCTTTACCTTATGGTTTCTTTGTCGGTTCAATCAGTGCCTGAAAAACCTGAAAGCAAACTATGTTATGATTTTTATTATCCCCATCATACCATGGGCATATCATCATCATTGTTGGCATTGTTATCATCATCACAATCCTTGATTTCATGTATCCTAATAGGCAGACATGCAACTTAATTAGCACCTTAATTATACTCCTTAATCACATAGATCAAAAGGAATAGAATGCTGCTCTAAAGCTAGTGCAGCCCTTGGGTGTGAAAGGTGACTATATTCTAGTCTAGATTCTAGATTCTACAATTGCGTCATTCACACCAACCATCTGGAACTGAACACACACAAAATGGTGGTAGGTTTTAGGAGAAACCCTCCCATTCTACCACCTCTTACAATACTAGACAACACAGTATCAACAGTAGAGACTTTGAAATTTCAGACACCTAACATAAAAAACATCATCAAAAAAGCATAATAAATAATGTTCTTTCTGCATCAAATCAGGAAGCTCAAACTGTCCAAGGAGCTGCTGATACAGTTCTACAGAGGAACTATTGAGTCTGTCATCTGCACCTCTAATGACCCCTCGCATCCTGAACATAAATTGTTTCAACTCCTATCCTCAAAACGATCCAATAGAGCACTGCACACCAAGACAATTAGACACAAGAACAGTTTTTTCCCAAACGCCATCATTCTGCGAAAGAAATAATCCCCTCAATACTGTCAAATTATTCACTAAGGCTGCATTACTATTATTATTAGTATTCTCAACATTCCTATTACCTATCTCCTCCCACTTATGACTGTATGACTGTAACTTGTTGCTTGAATCCTTATGATTTATATTAATGTGGTTTCCTGATTGCTTATTTGTACCCTATAACAATCATTAAGTGTTGTATTTCATGAGAAATGTATCTTTTCTTTTATGCACATGGAGATCATAGGCATCAAAGATAAATCCCTTGTGTGTCCAATAACACTTGACAGTCTCAAAATGGGTGAGCAGTGTGGTCGGGCAGTAGGAAAAGCAAGTAGGATGCTTGGCTGCATAGCTAGAGGTATAACAAGCAGGAAGAGGGAGATTGTGATCCCCTTATATAGAGCGCTGGTGAGACCATATTTGGAATACTGTGTTCAGTTCTGGAGACCTCACCTATAAAAAGATATTGACAAAATTGAACGGGTCCAAAGACGGGCTACAAGAACGGTGGAAGGTCTTAAGCATAAAACGTATCAGGAAAGACTTAATGAACTCAATCTGTATAGTCTGGAGGACAGAAGGAAAAGGGGGGACATGATCAAAACATTTAAATATGTTAAAGGGTTAAATAAGGTTCAGGAGGGAAGTGTTTTTAATAGGAAAGTGAACACAAGAACAAGGGGACACAATCTGAAGTTAGTTGGGGGAAAGATCAAAAGCAACATGAGAAAATATTATTTCACTGAAAGAGTAGTAGATCCTTGGAACAAACTTCCAGCAGATGTGGTTGGTAAATCCACAGTAACTGAATTTAAACATGCCTGGGATAAACATATATCCATTGTAAGATAAAATACAGGAAATAGTATAAGGGCAGACTAGATGGACCATGAGGTCTTTTTCTGCCATCAGTCTTCTATGTTTCTATGTTTCTAATAAAGAATTCTATTCTATTCTATTCTATTCTATTCTATTCTACTCTACTCTACTCTACTCTACTCTACTCTATCCATTGATATTATTTTCTACTCTGTGTTCAGTTTCAACCTGTAATTAATTGTTATGTTTTATTGATATCTGTAATTATCTTAATGTATTTTTCAGTCATTTCAGCACTGCCCTAAGGGCCTATTTAAAAAGGAAGTCTGCAGCAGGGTAGGAATAGAAATAAATAAACAAACAAACACTTCTAAATGTCATTGAATGAACTAATTATGCCCAAATGGCCAAAGCAATTTAAATCCAGTAAGTATGTGAAGAAAGGGCTCCAGACAACAAGAATTTAACAATTCATTAGATTAATCAGAATAAAAAGATGGGAAGCGTGCATGAAGCTATCACAACATCAGTGGCATCAGCTAACAGATGTTGCGTTAGTCGAAAAACAAAACTGCACAGAATGTCATTTTCATCAATGGGTTTGTGTATTTCAAAAGTTGTGCACTTTTAAAATGTATTAACAGTTTTTACAGTTCATAAACTATTCAGCAGTGAACCATGTTGTAAGGAATGTTGCTTTCCTAAAAGACTCCCCCACCCACTTTTGAAAAGGACTAGAGAAGATGGGAGAATTTTATTTAGAAATACAGAGCCATCTGTTTTAAACTCGGAACATGTAAGAAATCCCATCAGACCAATTGAACAGACACTGTGATGCACAGGTTCTACTTAGATCTGGAGTTAGAAGCAAATGGCTCAGACATGTTTCTTGGTTTCCAAGGACTTTTTGTGCACAGTAGAGATAATTAGACTTTGGTTTTCCATCAGAATGCAATGAAATACTCTCAAGGGAGTAGTCCTAAAGGATCACTATTCCCACAAAGCATTGAATATTTTGTAAGGACTATCCTCCATAAGGAGTGTCTCTTTTTTTTTCCTTTCAGCATTTGCAATGTTAATTTGCTGGATTAGGTTTTCATAAAATTCAGAATCACCCTTCTGGACCAGCCCAAGGTCCACCTTATAGAAATTATGGAAAGGGAAGAGGAGGAGGGAGGGAAAGAGAGAGAAGGAGAGAGAGACCAGAGAGAGAGAGAGAGAGAAGGATCCTATTGAATCTCCACTAGCTTTTTAAAAAACTTTTTTACTTTTTTATTCTTTATCAGACATCAGACACTTTTGGGGGACCGATGGGGGAAGAACTCTAACTCTTTAATTGTTCAGTTTCTGTGTATATCATGTGCACAAGTAAACATTTACACTGTAGGATTTGACAACTGGGCACTAACATTTGCTTCCTTACAATAAAACTAGACACAATGAGAGTTTTGCCCCCATACCATCACTCTGCTAAACAATTAATTCCCACAACATGTCAAACTATCTGTTATGTACTGACTTATGGAGTAAATTTGCATAGCAGCCACTGATTGGCTGATCTAGCAGAGCCAGAAATAAACTGCTGTCAATGGCCAGCAAGCTTCAGGGAAGCCCTTAAAAGCGGCTTCCCTGCTGCCTGCCAGAAGTCTGTATTAGTTCCATCTAATAGACAATAAAGGTGCTGACTCTACATCTTGATTCTTCATTCCCAGGCAAATCTAACACTATCCAGTAAGGCTGTATTACTGTTATTCTTCTCATCTTTCTTATTAGCTATCTCCTTATCTTCTTATGGCTATAACTTTATTTATTTATTTATTTATTTATTTATTTATTTATTTATTTATTTATTTATTTATTTATTTATTTATTTATTTATTTATTTATTTATTTATTTATTTATTTATTTATTTATTTATTTACTCGGGGCGGCTAACAACAGTAATAAAACAGCATATAATAATAATCCAATACTAAAAACAGTTAAAAACCCATTATTATAACAACCAAACATACATACAGATATACCATGCATAAAATTGTAAAGGCCAAGGGGGAAAGAGTATCTCAATTTCCCCATACCTGGCGGCAGAGGTGGGTTTTAAGCAGCTTATGAAAGGCAAGGAGGGTGGGGGCAATTCTAATCTCTGGGGGGAGTTGGTTCCAGAGGGCCGGGGCCACCACAGAGAAGGCTCTTCCCCTGGGTCCCACCAAGCGACATTGTTTAGTTGATGGTACTCGGAGATGGCCCACTCTGTGGAACCTAACTGGTCGCTGGGATTCGTGCAGCTTGTATTTTATGATTTATAATATTTACTTAGTAGCCTAGTATGATTTATGTTGATTGCTTATTTAGTATTCTATGACTATCACTGTGTTGTATCTTATGATTTATGATGAATGTATTCTTTTATGATGACTATGATAATAATTTATCACTTATTGCTTAAATGTACAGTGAGAACTTATGCTCCCGAGACAAATTCCCTGTGT
The DNA here is from genome assembly GCF_031021105.1 of Erythrolamprus reginae. Lineage (NCBI taxonomy): Eukaryota > Metazoa > Chordata > Lepidosauria > Squamata > Dipsadidae > Erythrolamprus > Erythrolamprus reginae. The sequence continues at coordinate 268,258,529 of NC_091951.1, read as the reverse complement.
GTTCAATCTCGCTTTGCCAATAAAGAATTATTCTGTTCTGTTCTGCTCTGCTCTGCTGTTCCATTCCGCTCCATTCCATTCCATTCCATTCTATTCTATTCCAAATACCAGTGTCAGAAACTATATGAGGCAATTTTACCTTTTTGTGCTACAAAATGAGTAATTATAGGTACCACTTATTAAAGGCTATGTAAATGGTCCATTTTGGAAATGGTAATTCATTTTCAGCCCAGCAGGCAGCCTGTGGGAGATTTCTAGTGATGAAGTAAACCCATTTTGAACCATAAGTTTCCAGATGTTCTGTGCTTTCATTTCTTAGCCTTTTGGCATCTTTTGTAATACGTTGCCAAAGGAAATCAGTAGTTTTGTTGTGGGAATTTGGGTGGAGCAATTTTGAAGTTCTCTGGAGACCAAATGTGGGGTGCGAATGGACCATATCAGTCCCATGGACCATCCATTGTGAGTTACAAAATGATAATTTTTTAAAAAAATGGTTCTTGTGTTCTTCTTTCTCAAAGGAAGAAGCTCTTTGTCACTTTAGCTATGTTCTGCTCAACTAACAGCATTTGTTGCATTTAGTCAAAGAACTCTAAGTCAAAATGATCAGGACTGGGAGGAAATCAGCCATCTCTTGACCAAAGAAGATGTCATTCAGCAGTTGCCAGGTAGTGTTGACCTGCTACCAATGATGTCATCTCAGTACACAGACGTCACTAAGTGAGATCTCTTGATGGACAACCAAGGCTCACAATTTGCTTTCGCTTCCCATTCTTGCAAAAGATTGGGGCTAATTCAAATTTCTGGTCATGTGTATGGACTGATCAGTTCAGGTCCATCCTCAGCATGGAAAATGGCTGGATGATTCTGGCCCTTCTCCATCTTTTTCCACCCACCCTTTTTAGCAGGGTGAAGAATTGCAGAAAGGCATGTTAAAGAAGCCACTTTGTCCTCCTGGAGAGGAAGGGAAATATAAATTTAACACAAAACAAAAGAGAGAGACAGAGACAGAGAGCATGACATTCACGCTGTGTATTTATTCCTTATATACCGGCCTAATAGTATCTGATAGTATTAATTGGCCAAATTAAAATCTGGCGGAATGGACCGCATATTTAAAATGGATGGATGAACAAAGCGATCGTTTGTCAGTGTTCTCTGTGGCATTGTTAGCAAGACTAACACAAATGCACAGGAAAACGAATAGCTCCAGTTGTCATGGATACAGTTCTGGTGAGGGGTACATGTTTGCTTGCTACCCTGCTTCTTGGCGCCTCTCCCCATGCCATCCCCCCCCCCAAATTCCCTTTTTCTATTTTCTCATCCGATCCGAAACATTGTGAAATGGGACGTTTTGTTACATGGACAATAAAGCAATGCATGAGGATTGATCTACAATTACTTGGCATTTAGGAGCAAATTATGAGCATAAGTTATACTATGACATGAAGCACATTCTGCTCACTTTTCCCATGGTTAACGTGTGATGAGCAGACTAATGAAACTTATTGTAATACATGCATATCCTAGTGGGGAGTGTTTTCTGGGGCATAGTCTAGAACACAAAAAGTGTTCCCCAATTTGGAAAAGTTTTCTTTCTTTCTTTCTTTCTTTCCTTCTTTCTTTCTTACTTTATTTCTTTCTTTCCTTCCTTCCTTCCTTCCTTCCCTCCTTATTCATATAGATATTATATAAAAATAATCCCATACTCACACCTATTTTAAATATACTGTAAATATATATTTACCCAGTCCTCCCCAGAGCTTTAATGACTTCACTAACTTCCTGCTTCTCCTTGCCCCCCTAAAAATGGAAGCAAAAAGGAAATTGGGATCACGAGAAGATGGGAGATCTCAAAAGAGAGAAAAATAAAATTTTAAAGTGTGACAGGAAGCAATCCTTAGCCTAGCATTTGGTTTCGCTATATTCCTCCCTATCTGTTTCATGATAGAAGAGTTTAATCTGTTAAAAGTTGCAACCGTTCAGAATTCAGAACTGTGAAAGATTGTATGATAAAGTCTTCTCCACTGGCTAAATTGGCTTGAAAATATAGCAGGTGATGGAGAATAGTCATAAAAAAATGGTTGGTGAGCATTTGAAGCCACATTATCCATTAAAGCAAATTCTAAGTGGTTATAGTTTAAAGTCATATAAAAACAAAATATCAAATAAAAATATCACCCACACACACACACTACATGTGTGTGCGTATGTGTGTAAGAGAAAAAAAAGTACAGTACGAACTTCATGATACGAACCTCATGATACGAACTTAATTGGTGCAAGGAGGAGGTTCGTAAGACGAAAGGTTCGTAAGACGAAACATTGTTTCCCATAGGAAACAATGTAAAGTCAATTAATCCGTGCAACCAAAAAACCCCCCGCAAAAAAACGGCTTTCGGCGACTGCTGGGAAGCCGCGCGGCTGTTTTAAAAGGTGACAGCCGGCCTGGGGGGCTTCTCAGCACCCCCCCGAACCCGGGTTCGGGGTTCAGGGGGGTGCTGGGAAGCCCCCCAGGCCAGCTGCGACCTTTTAAAACAGCCGTACCGCTTCCCAGCTGTCTCCTGAAGCCGAACGCCAAAGCCGAACTTCCACGTTCAGCTTCGGGAGACAACTGGGAAGCCGCGCGGCTGTTTTAAAAGGTGACAGCCGGGCTGGGGGGCTTCCCAGCAACCTCCCGAACCGAATCCGGGGTTCAGAAAAATTTTGCCTCTTCTTACGAACTTTGTTCAAGTTACGAATCGGCATTCGGGGGGCTTCTGGGAAGCCCCGCCGCCCGGCTGTCACCTTTTAAAACAGCCGCGCGGCTTCCCAGCAGTCTCCGAACGCCGGTTCGTAACTCGAAAAAAGTTCGTAAGAAGAGGCAAAATTTTTCTGAACCCCGGGTTGGTATCACGAGTTGTTCGTAAGACGAGGGGTTCGTATCTTGAGGTACCACTGTATAATACAGTATAAAAATAATTAAGAATTATATAGTATAGTTACAAAAATAAATCCAAGCAACATATTATTATAGTTCTAATCCTAAATAATGGTATAGGATATTGTACAAGTAATAGTACAAAACTGGATAATCTGAAAAGTTATTTTTGAGATCTGGTTTCAGAGTAGAAATCACATTCTCATCTGGAAGTTCCTTCAGGATAGGACTACTGTATTGCTTTTCTCTTATAAATAAATAAATAAACCATAGATTATGTTGTTGTTGGCTCTAGGCCAGCTCCTGCTCCAAGGACTGTGGGGGTTGATGGGGGTAAATCCTCCCATTGTCAGAGGCCAGTTTTACTGCCGACTGCTTCCAACAACGAATCGTCTGTAGTAGATAGTGAAGTGGGATCCTCAGAGGAGGTAATGGCAGGCAGACCATTAGATAGTTGGCCCGGGAGTGATTTATCATCATTATCATCACTGGATTCGGAAGAGGAGACATTCATTGATGTGTGCAGACGCAGGGCAATGCCTAGGAAAGAGCAACTGCATAAATACTACAGGAAATAAGGGAGATCACCTGTGGCTGGGCATAATTAGGCTAATGGGGCTGCTGTTAAATTGTCAGCATTCTTGCCTCTGGGCATGGAAGTTTATCCGTACAGTGAAGGAGAGACGTGTGTTTTGCATCAGGATTCTACAAAGACTCTTCGAACTGTTTCCAGGACTTTTGAACTAAATCATATTTAAGTTTGTGACTTGAGAACTCTTGAAGGAGGGTGGCTGTGACATCTTTACAGCTGCTCTTTATCTGCTTTGTGTTTGTTTATTGTCCTTCACAGCATTCAAGGCTGTTGCTTTGGAGGTGAGTACTTTGACTGACTATAACTGTGTTTGGCTCATATTTTCCTTTCGATAAAACAGTGTTATTGACATTACAACTGTGTGTGTCTGAATTCCTACCTTTGAATTTCATTGGGGGCTCGTGTCGAGAAGCCCGGCAGAACAGATTAAAATATGTAATGTAATATTTCTTTTATTCAATATTTTGTTTGTATACAGCCTTATAGTACTATTTGTTCTGTAATAATTTTGATCTGAATTGAATATTTAAAGCATGTGCGCAGTCTTGACTACAATGTGGCATTTTGATGTTACAATTGTGAAACATTTTGGTGTGGTTTCTAGTGATTTTGGGATGGGAGCAACCACAACTGATAATTTAAATTAATCTTAAAAGAAAATATTCGGATGGCTGGGAAATTAGAGAATAACAGGTCAGAGTAAATTTATAGTACAGTGGAAAGCACCCTGATCCCATATGGATTTACTTGTATCTTCAGAGTAGGATGGAGGTTTATGACAAAACCATTTTAAATTAAAATACAGATCAAGATTATTCCCTTGCGTATTCCAAGTGCCTTAATTTATTTTGTGGCAGGGATTATGTCAGATATGAGATAAGATTAGGCTAGACACATTTCTGTTCCTCACAGGTACACAGTGATAATAACCTGATTATATTTCATCTCCATTACAAGATCCAGAGGTATATCTTTGAGGCAGCCATTCCTCCTCCTTTCTTACTAAGAGTTGCATGCTTGGTAATTAAATCATGCCATCATGCCACAAAGGGAATTTTGATAGGAAAGCAGCCATCCCTGGTCACTACTTCACGCAGGCAAGAAATCACAGTCTGTTAAGAATCATTCTTTTGTTTGCTTTCTGAAAACATCTTTCTTGTATCATGGCCGCTGACTGCAAGTTTATATGGACATTGTTTATGACACCCTGTTAGCCTCGCTTGACCTCAATCTGATTCTCCAGATATTACTTAGGAGTCCTCCTGATTTCAATGAAACCTAAAGAGCTACTTCACAAATCATTTCTTAAGCTCTGGCTCAGACAGGCATCATAATAAAAAGCTTAGCCCTTTAAATGACAAAGAAACTTCCTACTGCTGCACACCACTGATTTATTAGAAATGATTCAAAGGACTCTATTGCCCTTGCTTTTGCTTTAATCTAATCTCTAGAGCCTTTTCCTCAGGGTTTCAAAACTTTTGCATTCATTCACAAGAAGTCTGTGAAGGGCTCCTTGTCACCAACACAGCTGGTTGGTAGTTAAGGCACCAGGCGAGAGAACTGGAACCTGTGAGTTCTAGTGCCATTTTTGCAGGAAAGCCACCCAGTGACTTTGGGCTTATTTTTCTCTCCATCCAACTCACCTCAAAGGATTGTTGTTATTTGTAGGGAATATAGGAGGAGGATAGAGTATGAGATATCTATTTTAAAAGGTAAAGGTTCCCTTCGCACATACATGCTAGTCATTTCCGTCTCTAGAGGGGGTGCTCATTTCCGTTTCTAAGCCGAAAAATCAGCGCTGTCTGAAGATGTCTCCATGGTCATGTAGCTGGCATGACTAAATACCTAAGGCACACAAAGTGCTGTTACCTTCTCACACAAAGTGGTCCTATTTTTCTACTTGCATTTTTACATGCTTGGTTGGCAGAAGTTGAGACAAGTAACGGGAGGTCACTCTGTTACCAGCGCTAGGATTTGAACCACTGAACTGTCGATCTTCTGATCATCAAGCTCAGTGTCTTAGTGTGTGTGTCTTTTAATGACCCTGTAATCAGGGTCGGGGATCAGGATGGAGTTGGATGGAGTCGGGGGAACTGAATGGAGTTAAGTGTTCATTGGCTGGACACCCTTCCTGAATTCCACACTGGCAACAGGAAAAGCATCTAGCCGGTAAGCACTCAACTCCATTCAGTTGCCCTGACTCCACCCAGATGTAAGGAACCCTGGAGTCATTGAAAGACAAAAAAAAAAAGAGTATGAGGTATGTTCATGACCATTTTTATAAAAATAATAAGGGTAGGAAATAATATAAACAATATAAACATAAATAATATAAACATAAGAAGTCAGTAGAAAACAGGTCGTGATAAATTGTGGTCCTCCTGTTTTCCTTGCTGCTAACATTTGGACCTCCTCAAACCAAAGAGAATTCACAGTCCTCATCTAAGCTTACTGCCTATAAGTTGGGAAGGAAAGAGTGAACGTGTTTGGGTCTCTGCATTCATGATTTTGCCAGACTGATCTTTGTCAGTCAAATCATTCATTCTGGAAATTCCAGTTTCATGATGATCTAACTATAGCTGATTTGAAGTTCAGGGTTGTAATGTATGGGTATGACCTTCAGAGCTTCCATGCTTTGGGGGATGTGGGGTGAATCACCAATGAAGGGGGTCTTAGAAGGGCCCAAAATTTATTCTTCAATGTTTTTTTTATTCCATCCATATGCCTAGTTTAGAAAGCCTTACCGTTTGTGGCTTTCTTTCTACTTAATGGACTGCAATAGCTATAAATAAAAGGTTTTGCATAGGGGTGTCCAGTTTTGGCAACTTTTAACAGTTGTGCATTTTAACTCCCAGAATTCCCCAGCCAGCATGGGAATTCTGAGAGTTGAAGTCCACATGTCTTAAAGTTACCAAGGTCAGATGCCCCTGCACAAAATCTCAATCAAGAATTCAGCACAGCAGCTCCTTCGTGTGGGAAGTATATAGAACAGCTATTAATTTCAAGCAGTCACCGCTTAACCTTCTAATTTTGATTAAAATAGGTTGCCATCCATTTGCTGGAGATTAAATTTATACTTTGGTGGTTTCTCTTACATCAATTAGGAAAAGTAAATCTTTTCCGGAGAAATTGCACTAGCGCTCCACTTGAATACTAGCTTAACCTACTCTATGGCTGTCATTCATCACCCCAAAACAGTGCCAGGCTCTGTGGGAGTGTCCTTAAATGTAACCCTTTCACATGTAACAATTCATATTCAATTACCGGCACATGATTCATGGATTTTACCATCCATGCATCCTGTGCTATACATCACAAGCAAGCAAAATCACCATTCTGTGTGGCTCAGCCCTTAACGGCTGGCATATGTTTGTCATTCTTAACACTCAAGATACGATTCCCTATTCCAAAGGCACAATGGAGCCTGCCTTGTGTTGGTTCATATCCCAAAGATCAAAAGTCTCAGCCACTCCATAAATCACAGCATTTAAATTGGCTGGCCTTCATTCATCATTATATCTGTGACAACAAGATTTTACCAAACTTGTAACGGAAACGCTAACCCTTAGATGATACTAATTCCTACAAAGAGATTTTTAACTTTCTGAAATCTAAACATGGATTCTGCATCCCTGTTGCTTCTTACATATGGTGTCCTTTCTGTGTATCATTTCCTCAAAAACTAAGGATATTTTTCACATATTGTTCCATGCTTCTATCCCGGAGGGGTGATAAAATACTCCCCACTGTCTTGGCTCTGCTCTTGAGAATGAAAAAGAGAGCTGTCACCTCTAGAAACCAAATGAGGCTGTGCAGGCTAGTTCCTTATTGCTGACACATTCTATCAATTAATAGGAAAAACAACTATCCTGGATTTGACCCGTAGGTGTTTAATTTAGTTTTTATAATTAGAAAAAAACCCTAAATAAACAAAGGCAATAAACCTTTCACAAATTTGTTAACTTTATCATGCAACAAAAAGCAAGAAATTGAGACTGTGACATGGTTACACTATTTCATGGTCATGGTATTAGCCCACCAATCCATCAGCAGATGTGAAGGGTAAATACAGATAATCCTCACTTAATGGCCATTTGTTTTAGTGACCATTTAAAGTTCCAACAGCTCTGAATGAATGTTGAATGAATCTCACCCAGGCGGGGTTGCTTCTTACCGCCACTATCAGTGTGATGTGCGCACAGCTTCGGGTCGCCGGTGTGCACGAGCATTCGTTCTAGTGAGGTTTTAAGAGCCGGGGTGGCACAAGTAGAGTGCTGTACTGCAGGCCACTGAAGCTGATGGTAGATCTGTAGGTGAGTGGTTCAAATCTCATCACCAGCTCAAGGTTGACTCAGCCTTCCATCCTTCCGAGGTGGGTAAAAGGAGGACCCAGATTGTGGGGGCAATACGCTTGCTCTGTTAAAAAGTGCTATTGCCAACATGTTGTAAGCCGCCCTGAGTCTAAGGAGAAGGGTGGCATAAAAATCGAATAAATAAAATTAATAAATAAATAAATTTTGCTTCTGCACATGCTCAGGAAGCAAAATCATATAAGAGGATGTGCATGGGAGAGAGATTTTGGTGGCTTTTTTGCTTCTGCTCATGCACAGAAGCAAAAAATTGTTGAAATCTCACACACGTGCGTGTCCCCTCACGAGATTTTGCTTCCTGTGCAAAATCTCACTGGGACACATGTGCGTGCATGCTGGAGACTCAGAATTTTGCATGCAGCTACATTTTTTGCAGTGTGGCCCGTACCAGGTAGCAACCTGATGCTGCTCTCTCCCCAAAGTTAAAAGTAGGTTGCCAAAGTTATGGCTGTTGCAGCACTCCTGGGGCAATATGATCAAAGTTCAGGCACTTAGTAGCCTACCCACACGTTGAACCATAGGGTCATTCTAATACTGCTACTTTCTTATCTTACCCCACTTTTGCCCTTTTGTCTGCCGTGCACAGAGGGATTCCTTGGTGGCATTGTCAGTGTTGAGAGGTATGGGAACTTCATCAGTCTCAGCTGGCCGCAACCACTGCCAAGGGTCTGTTCTCCAAATTGCACATGCTATTCTTGCGATGCTTCAAAAAGCTTTCAAAAAGCTTCTGAGGTCTTCCAAAGGATTATGAGAATGATATACATGATTTAGAGAAGTGGGGACTGTTCTTGCTGTCTTCTTGTGAGGTTCTTCTGCTTGAGGACAGGGTTGGACTAGATGTCCTCTTCCAGCGCTATTCTGATTACTTAAGGTTACAAAAGGGTTCAGAAGCCTTTCAAAGCATCCTAAGAATGGTGCATATTATTTTGTTTGTTTGTTTGATTGATTGATTGATTGATTGATTGATTTTTTTAATGCCTCCCTTCTCCTTAGACTCAGGGCGGCTTACAACATGTTAGCAATATCACTTTTTAAAAAACAGAGCCAACATATTGCCACCACAATCCAGATCCTCATTTTTACCCTCCTTGGAAGGATGGAAGGCTGAGTCAATCTTGAGCCGGTGATGAGGTTTGAACAGCTGACCTGCAGATTTAGCAGTCAACTTTAGTGGTCTGCAATACTGCACTCCAGCCACTGTGCCACCTCGGTTCATCATTTTAAGATCAAAATGTCTTGGGAAGATGGCTGGCATAGACAACATGTAGGGCCAAGCCAAACACACCTCCTCGCAGCAGGAGGAAAATGGGGGAGATCATTGGATACAACAACTCCAGTGGAGTGCAGGGTGGTGGGCAGGTCCTACTGGTACGGTCGACACCATCGTATCAGTATCAAAAGTTGAGCTCCACCGGAAATCCAGTGTGCACAGACGTGCGTCCGAGTGAGATTTTGCTTCTGTGCAAGATTTCAGTGATTTTTTTTTGCTTCTGCACATATGCAGAAGCAAAATCTCGTTTGCACATGGGAGCTGCCAAGCTGCGCATGCAGTGCACTGGTAGCAGCGGGAGTGGCAACCCCGCCTGGTGGTGGGGATGGACGAGGGTTTGCGCCATAGCCTTGGGGTGGCTGACTGTGGCTTGGGACTTGAAGAGGCATTTGATGATATTGGTGACAGCTGGCCAAGGCTGCTGTAAGGCTACAAGCCTATACTTCAGCCACAGTACCACTCCACTGCCAAAATGTGCTGCCAAAAGGGCAGAGTTGGGGTGGAGATAAGAGAGTGAGGAGAGTTTCAGAGAAAGCAATCCCTTCCTTTTCTGAGCTTCCAGGCTCTGATGGACCAATCCAGGAATAGTTTGGGTTGGGATGGGTCCTCACCGAATGACTTGTTGGATTAAGTTAACGATGGCAACCTGAAGCTTTATGATTGCATTGTTTAACCACTGGTAGCACAGTGATTAAAGTGTAGTATTGCAGGCAATCTCTGCCCACGGCCTGAAGTTCAACCCTGACAAGGCTGAAGGTTGACTCAGCCTTCCTTTTCCTGAAGTTGGTAAAAATGAGGAGCCAGATAATGCTTATATTTACAGTAAGTAAATCTCTTTGGGGTGGTATATAAAGACTAGAAGTTGTTGCTATTGTTTAGTGATGGAAATCTGTTCCAAATTACCAATGCAACTACTCATATTATTTACATAATCCCTGATGTTGAAAAGCTGTCTACTTGTAAGGAAGGGAGTCCTGAACCATGGGATTACATTCTACTTTTCTGTAAAGACACTTTCAATAATCTACTAACTCCTCCTCCCCCCTCCTCCTCCTCCCCCCTCCCCCCTCCCCTTCCTCTTCCCCTTCCTCTTCCTCTTCCCCTTCCTCTTCCTCTTCCTCTTCTTCTTCCTGGTCAGATACAAAAAAACTTGCAACTTCTTGTGGTGGATAAAGATCTCCAGATAACTCCTGCTGTGGCAGAGTTGTATTTGTAGCCTGTAGAATTCATTTGCTGGTGACAGTAGACAAAGCAAGATGACATATTTTTTCACCATGCATATTGTGTAGAAATTTGTTTTATATATTGTGCTTTCTTTTACACATGGGTCTAGGACCTGTAAAAAATTTGACTGATTTCTCTGACAAGTAGGCCCATGATAAACCACTATACATTTACCTGTTCTCCATATCTCCTGTGTGGTAAAACTCAGTGTGTTGACAAGTGGCTGTGTTGGATGGAAAGCAATAGATAAATCAAGGAAAGATGAGATCGAATTTTTGTTTTGGGAAAAAGATCCTGTTTCACACAATATATTGTTTTGTAACCAGTTACAACATGGTGACATTTCCCCCCTAAATAGTTGCTATTGATTTGGCTAATTAAATTTTATGGCTTTCACCTTAGGGTAAATTATTTTAGGCTTCATCATATTTTATTTATTTTTATTCATTTGTCTAATACACAATACATATGGAAGAGAATAGACATGAAGTAATATATATAAAGATAATATGTAAAAATAGAGAAGATATATGAAAGGAAGAAAATATATAAGATGTATGAGATAACAGAAAGACAATTGGACAGGGGACGAAAGGCACACTGGTGCACTTATGTACGCCCCTTACTGACCTCTTAGGAACCTGGAGAGGTCAATTGTGGATAGTCTAAGGGAGAAATGTTGGGGGTTAGAGGTTGACACTATTGAGTCAGGTAATGAGTTCCACGCTTCGACAACTCGATTGTTAAAGTCATATTTTTTACAGTCAAGTTTGGAGCGGTTAATATTAAGTTTGAATCTGTTGCGTGCTCGTGTGTTGTTGCGGTTGAAGCTGAAGTAGTCATTGACTGGTAGGACGTTGCAGCATATGATCTTGTAGGCAATACTTAAATTGTGTTTTAGGCGCCGTAGTTCTAAGCTTTCTAGACCCAGGATTGTTAGTCTATTTTTGTAGGGTATTCTGTTTCGAGTGGAGGAGTGAAGGGCTATTCTGGTGAAATATCTTTGGACGTTTTCTAGGGTGTTGATGTCCGAGATGTGGTATGGGTTCCAGACAGATGAGCTGTATTCAAGGATGGGTCTGGCAAAAGTTTTGTAGGCTCTTGTGAGTAGTGTGAGATTGCCGGAGCAGAAGCTATACACAGTTATATGCTGCAAACCTTGGCTGATGTTCATTTCTGATTTTCTTTCTCTAAATTTATGACTATGTAAGATCCTGAAACTTCATTTATTTAATCTCCTTTGGGAGAGTTATATGTTTTGAAACCATAAGTGGAAAAAAATGTGTGGTGGTTGCATTCTTTTCATAAATAAAAAAAATGCCATTAATTTAATCATTGCATTTTTTCAACTCAGTGACCTATATTGTGGATTATTGCTCCAGTATGTTTACTAGAAATATGAAATGCATTTATTCCCAATAGGTTGTAATTCTACCAAACTAAATTGGTATTATTGAAACAGGAGCAGATGCATAACTATCACTGGCTTAGATTCTTGTTTTTGAAGTGTGTGCTTGATACTTCAAAGCTGTTTCTAAACTTTATCAGAGTTAACTCATTTGAGCCATCATGTTCAAATGGACTTTGTCAATGATGACAAACCGATAGAATGGGTGCCACAGGTGCATGTGTGTGCTGGCCAGCTGATTTTTGGCTCGCACAGAGGCTCTGGGAGGGTCTTTTTGACTTCCAAAAGCCTCTGGGGATGAGGGGGGGCATTTTTACCTTTGGAGTCTGGGGAGGGCAAGACATGAGGCTACTGGGCCCACCAGAAGTTGGGAAACTGGCCATTTCCGGCCTCCAGAGGGTCTCTGGGGGGGGGGGAAGCTGTTTTTGCCCTCTCCAGGCATTGAATTATGAGTGTGGGCACTCATGCATGTCTGATAGCATGGGCCCACACTCTTTTAGCACCCAAGGGAAAAAAGATTCATCATCACTGGACTAGGTAAAAGCCATTGTGAAGGAAAAATCTTACTTGACTATCCGCTATATATGAATTAATAATAAATCCCCTGTTACTAATCGGTTTGAACAAGGTCAATTTTTGCCCTCAAAATTTGGAAGTGTTGCTAAAAAAACAGAGCCATAATTGTTCCAGAAAGAGCTACTTAAGATATTCTTATCAGAAGCATCCATTCTAGCTTTCTATATCATAATTTTAGGAGATCCAAGGTTAATTCCTTCTCATAAGTGTCTGATTAGATTTTTATCCTGCTTTCATTACTTTAGAAATAGCTGAAAGTAGCGAACATACCTTCTCTTTCCCTCTCTTATTTTCTCTCTAATAACTCTGTAAATAGGATTGGATTGAGAGTAACAGGGCCAAAGTCACACTCTAGATTGCATACCTCAGGTAGTACTAGAACTCAAGATCTCCTGGTGATAGGCCCAAAGTCATGCCTAATGGAGGACTAGCACCCACTGTCTCCTGTTTCTAGGCCAGTATCTTAACCACCAGACCAGGGATTGGTTCAGGATTGGCTCAGGAATACTGGGAGTTGAAGTTCACAAGTCATAGAAGAGCCAACTTTGCCTACCCCTTCACTAGACCAAGTTAACTAATGTCCTAATGGAATTGATGAGATTCAGTTTAATTTCAATTCATTTGTCATTATGACATCATGGAAACAATGTGCATTCATTGCCAGTAACATGAATGATACATGGTATATTATTTGTGCCACTTGCAAAAAGATATCTTGAACCACACCTATCACTACCCCCACCTATCCCCCTGTTCTTCCCTTGCCATGTTGCAAATCCTGAATCGAAGGAGGCCTTGGAAGCATGTGTCGGTGAGTGGGCATTGTTCTGCCTGTGATTGATTATTATGGTGGGTTCATTCTACATCAGAGTCAATCAATCATTATGGACATGGATAAAATTAGTATTTAGGGCTACCTACTAAATTGTGGGTGGGTTTTTTTGTTGCTTTTCATGTAGCACATAATGAAATAGAAATAGGTACTTAGAAGTAAAAAATAATAATTCCTTACTCCTGGTAGTTTCAAGAGATAATATACAATTTGAATTCAAGAATATAATTATTGATTCTTTGACTGCACTGTACAGTACTGTACCATTTTCTCTCTGTCTAGAGTTAAGGAGCCTGAAGATCTTTATAAAACATACTCGCTTCAAAATATCCTTCTCTAAAGATATCTTTATTACCAAGATACAGTATATTGTTATTGTAAAATAGTAACAAAGTGATAATAACTAAAAGTGTATTGAACTATAGGTTATAAACAAAAATACTGTTTTGAATACAGTATAACTAAAGTACATTTGCAAAGGATTTCTAAAAATTGCTTTTATTCCTCCCCCCCCCCTCCATCCCTTCCCCCAACTTTCTCAGATTAAAGTTGCTCCTTGAGAACTTCAGTTGCCCAATATAGTCTTCTTTCAATCTTTCTCTCTTTCTCTTCTTTGCCAAGGCATTAAATAGTTTGAATTTTTATTTTCTATTGCATTGTGATGGTTTTTGTTTCCTAGCTGATTTTAGAGCTAAGGTCAGTTCCTCATTTTCATGTTATTTCTATTTGCATCAGATTGGCTTTTAGGTATTTTTGAAAGCATGTAAATATGAGTAACTAATGAGTAACTACCTTCCATGGGAAGGTAACAGCATTCCATATGCCTTTGGCATAGAGACATATTGGCTACATGGCTACATAAATATCTTCGGGCAATGCTTGGCTAAGAAACAGAGATGAACATGACATAGAAACAGAAACATAGAAGACTGATGGCAGAAAAAGACCTCATGGTCCATCTAGTCTGCCCTTATAATAATTCCTGTATTTTATCTTACAATGGATATATGTTTATCCCAGGCATGTTTAAATTCAGTTACCATGGATTTACCAACCACGTCTGCTGGAAGTTTGTTCCAAGGATCTACTACTCTTTCAGTAAAATAATATTTTCTCATGTTGCCTTTGATCTTTCCCCCAACTAACGTCAGATTGTGTCCCCTTGTTCTTGTGTTCACTTTCCTATTAAAAACACTTCCCTCCTGAACCTTATTTAACCCTTTAACATATTTAAATGTTTCGATCATGTCCCCCCTTTTCCTTCTGTCCTCCAGACTATACAGATTGAGTTCATCTTTCCTGATACGTTTTATGCTTAAGACCTTCCACCATTCTTGTAGCCCGTCTTTGGACCCGTTCAATTTTGTCAATATCTTTTTGTAGGTGAGGTCTCCAGAACTGAACACAGTATTCCAAATGTGGTCTCACCAGCACTCTATATAAGGGGATCACAATCTCCCTCTTCCTGCTTGTTATACCTCTAGCTATGCAGCCAAGCATCCTACTTGCTTTTCCTACTGCCCGACCACACTGCTCACCCATTTTGAGACTGTCAGAAATCACTACCCCTAAATCCTTCTCTTCTGAAGTTTTTGCTAGAGTTTTTGCTATGACCCCCTGGAGTAGGACATAACTGGACAAGGGGAACCTTTACCTTTATGTAAATAAAGAAATAAAACCTCTCTCCATGTGACTGCCTAGATCTATACGAATATTAGACAGCATTTGCAATGAGTGCTGGCATTCCCTGAAAATCTCTCAGCACAACCAAGCTTTATTATGTAGCCATATCTCTTCTCCCCCCCCCCCATCTAAAAGAACAGCATTTTAAGTTCAGAGTATGTACACTATTTTCCATAAATCTGAAACAATGATTATTCAGACTTGCAGGTAAGAAGTAAGAAAGGACCAGAGCTGGTTTATTTGGTGGGTGAGTGGGGTATTTATTTTGGAAATAGGAGGTATGACTGGTTGAAAAAAAATATCATGGGCCTTTGATTTCTCTATTTGTAAGTATTCCTGAGAATATTTATTTATACAGAAATGTTGTATAGCTGCCCAACTCATGTGATCATGACTCCAGGTGGCACAGATCAATAAAATCAAAGGCAAGTCCAAATTACAATTAAATCCAATGATGTCGACAAGAACAAGCAAAAGTGGACATACTAATAATATACCGTCAGAGACCATCAAACACACATTCTATCACCCAAGACAGGAATACGATACAAGAGGAATGAGGCAAGATCTTTGCCTCACCCCAAGATGAAGGGATGATGACCTAGAAGCTTGTCAGGCAGAAAGAGAGAGAGGGAGAGAATGAGAAAGAGAAAGAAAGAAAGAAAGAAAGAAAGAGGAAGGAAAGAAAGAAAGGAAAGAAAGAGAGAGAAAGAAAGAAAGAGAAAGAAAGAAAGAAAGAAAGAGAAAGAGAAAGAAAGAAAGAGAAAGAGAAAGAAAGAAGGAAGGAAGGAAGGAAGGAAAGAAGGAAGGAAAGAAAGAAAGAAAGAAAGAAAGAGAAAGAAAGAAAGAAAGAAAGAAGGAAGGAAGGAAGGAAGGAAAGAGAAAGAAAGAAAGAAAAAAGAAAGAAAGAAAGACTTATTCTTGTTAATTATTTTTTTGGTAAGATGATACAGCTTAAAATTAACTATAGTCAATAGTTCCTCTGTCCAAAGATTGAACCAGAAACAGGACCTGCTTATGAGAAGGAAAAGTTTTGCTTCTGCTGTAGTTTGAGTAACATCTCTTTTGTTTCTTCTCCATCTCTGGCCAACACCTGGAGAGCAAGCTACACTTCATTCCTGCTTCAATTGTTTACAGGTGTGACATCTGTTAGTGTTTAAATAAATAAGGGCCAGAGGAGGGCAGGTGTTAATAGAAAGCCATCAACTGTGCGTGCTTGTTTGGAAAATCACTTCCAAGAACTCTTGTGCAAGAGAGATAAGCATTTTCGAGATACTGTTAGAATAATAATAGAAAAAAAGACCTCTATGTGGCTGGTTGGTTAATGAAATTAAAATTCAGAGAGGGATAAAAGTGCTAAGAAAAGTTTGCATTGTCTGTCTCAAACAAGGCATCCTGGTCTATTTCCTAACATATATTTTATAAGCAAGGATTTCTGTCACACCATAATATATGAGAGCGACGAATGGCTGCTGTGGCTGATTACACACCAAAGCATTCAATCATTCACAAATGGCTGTTCATTTCCAATACACAAAGAGGCAATGGAGAGTGCAGTTGTGTTAGTATATCCATCTTTTCTACAAGTGTGTGTTGCTTGGGCATGAATAAAAGCGAAGCAGACGATCTCGTTTGCTGTACTTGGGAAGAAACAAAAGATGGCTCCAGAATTTGTTCGTTTCCCATCTTCCACTCCATCAATTGATGGTTGGAAAATCTGCATATTCAAACCGGGTCCTCTGCGATTGTCAGGCAAAATCTTCAGCCTTTTCAATAGGGCTCTGTTTTCTATTAATCATGACTGTGGACACTGAAATCAGAATACAATTTATATTCATCCGAACCAATGAGGTGTACGAAACAGCAGTGGGGATGCTAATAGAGTTCAACATTTGTTGGCAAGGAAGCTTCCTATTGAATTTGTGGCAGTCCTCCCCATTCCCCCTTTTGATGTGCCGTATAGAGCTTGAGAATGAAAGTAGAAAGAACTTCTTTACAAGAATGAAAATGAGTTGATATTGGCTAAAATGGAATGAGAGAACTATAACAGATCAAATTTCTAGGAAGAATTCCTACACAAAAATCCATAAACCAACACGCACGCACACACGCACACACACAAAGGAACATCACAATTCTCACAAGTCCTTTAATTCATTAATTGCTATCTATCCTAGACAGTGATGCATTTCTGGGTGTTGAAAGAATATACATGTTAATAAAGTATTATATAATAATACAAGTAAAAGATTATTATTACAGTGATGATGATGATGATGATGATGATGATGATGATGATAATAATAATAATAATAATAATAATAATAATAATAATAATGGCATAAAAGGAACTGGAGAACCACCTGAGCAGCATCGGCATTGATAAATTCAAATAATGGAGGCGAGGCCAGAGTGATTTCTAACAGCTCTTTATTCAATACTGCCTGTGAGGCAACTGAACTCCTTGACTGACACAGCTCCTTTAATAGGAAACTGATCAGTCAAACAACCAATCAGGAGAGAGCATTTTCCTGCTCGAACAGGGTACCAGAATGAAGACCAGAATGATGAATATAAAATGAACTGGAGCATCATCTGAGCACCATCAGCACTGACAAATTCACCATCAGTCAATTGCAAAAAGGCAGCTTTCCTCAGAAGAGCTTACATCCTGCAACGATACCTGTAACAAAAGAACAACTGCCTATCCCAGCTCCTTGGGAAAGACTTGATAGGTGGAAAAATTGCCAAATTCAGTCTGAACATCTAGCTTACTATGCAGCAAATCATAACATAAAAGGAATTGTAAGTAGTTGGGAACCAGGACCACA